>NW_019028963.1:0-66333 GCF_002102565.1 Kockovaella imperatae
CTGCGTTTCATGATGTACACTTGACGCAGTTAGAACGAATTTATGTGGTCAAACTTTCACTCATTTGCGTCTCTACAAGACTTTGCATATCTTCTACTAGATCCAATACAGTTATCAAGGGAGATGATACAGGAAACGTCACATCATCAAGATCTGCTGTAGTCCCAGCACTATCAACATCCAATCAGATGTCGGAATCTTCTGGTACGCGCAGAATTCAGTACACCACATCATGTGTCTTCTCCAATGACAAGGACCTTCTGTTCTGCCCGTCGTAGGTTCCTTTGGGTTGACAGATGTAGGAAGCTCTTCGACGGAGAGCAGAGCACCAATAAGTTGAATAGTACAGTCCGAGCCAAATGCTACGCGACCGAGGGCAGTACCATTAAACGTCTTAATATTCGGAATGGGTCTGCAGACCGAACAACTCTCATTCATCGTATCGAGTTGATCAATTGATGACCACTGGCCAACGTGAAACAAGACCGATGTCTTGCTGTGGATATCAAATGGAACGGCGGGGAAGCAGGATTGCACGCTTGGCTGGCAGTCAGTGCTGGACATCGATTGGTCAGGCAGAAACTTTCGACAGTGCTACAGTACTTGCAGTTGTGATCATGAATCATGAACATGGTATCATATCTCACGTAGGGGTGACGAGCAGGGTGTAAGGCCAATTCACTCACGCGGCGGACACCCCAGGACCGTCGAATGCTGCAATGAATCGACTCTCATATACGATAGACTGCAATAGACTGCGATAAACTGCGATAGACTGCGATAGACTGCGATAGACTGCGATAGAATGCGATAAATTGCGATAGACTGAGACCGTTCTCTTTACCCACATGGCCCAGTCGCTACGCATGACAGTGCTGCGGACATCAGATAAGGCATTCGGTACACACAAAGGAGGAGCCTACGGGATTTGGACTCAGGCCGACCAAAACGGGAGCTTGAGCTGGTTTTAGCATCCAATCGACACGGCCCGAAGCCCGATACTCCTGCGAGCTCTCCATCGTTATTTCCTTGCTTCGGCAGAGACATCGATATACACCCAGTGATGCTGCAAACGTCCCATGGCTGATATTGACGCGGTATCAGATGTCTCAATAGAAGCCGGTCGGGCGAAGTGACCAATACAAGGAGCTTGGCCTGCTGCCAGTTAGAGAACGACAGCGAGATGGACCGAGCATCCTAGAGTGTGAAGCACACTCACAGTCGTTCGACCGTATGACCGATGTTTTGGCTCGTCTGGCAGCGGCTTACACCGCCAGGATGAGCAGGGGAGCTGCGCAGAGTGATCGCGATGAGATAGCGATATATCGAGGAGCCTATATATCGACTACCCTAGATCAGTTCCACTGGGGCGGACGTTCTCACGGAACTCAGACCTGTTCTGAGCAGGCAGGGATAGCAGGCAGGGACTTTAGTGGTCAGACGGAGATTCAGCCAATTGGCGCAGGCGATAGCATCGCTGCGACATATCGTGAGCGGTGGATCCCGCTTTCCGTGGAGAATGCATTGTCGATGATCCCTCGAGCTGTCTGCCCGTTCTTGAGAGCCGATTGCCAGCTCCGAATAGCGAGAGGAAGTGGTCACTGTCGTTGAAAAAGCATGATGCGGGGTTCTGTAGATCGCCTTGTCGGAGGTTCAGGAGGGGCAGAGATACAGTAGGAGGAGGATTGAAACACAGTCGGACTTTGGAGGAGGCTCGGAGCTGAATTTGGAGTAGTTGGCGCCAGGTACGAGACCACTTCGTCGGCTCACAGGAGGACATCTTGACTCACCGGCAGCATCTCTACGCTTCATCGATTAGGGGCAAATCGTTCATCTCATTGAGCCTCCCGACATCACAAATAGGATTCAACCTGAACCGAAGGCGGTTAGCAGGCTGACCGACTGCTACTGTAGCGACTTGCAAATGGTCCAATCGTGAAGTCTAAATGCTCCTGCAGAGGCAATCAGAATCTCTCGGTCTGGGCAATTCACCATAACCATAACGTCGATTGAGCAGCGCGAGTACTGCTGTCACTATTGCAAGACAGGGCTTTGCAATCTGCTAGCTGACATGGACCCTTCAGTGGGGTTGCGTATTGGAAAGTGCCGCGAACACTCACCAAAGTTATAGATCATCAACGCGATCATATTTCTTGCCCCTTCCACAGAGCTTCGTCATCCGAGCGATCTCATAGCTCCCGGTCAATCTAATAGGTACGCACTTACAGATCATCCGAGTCTACTCCTCCCCATGCTCTTCATCACATTCATATTGCATGAGAGCTTGCTGTTTGCCCGTCTGAGAGACTACTACTTCCACCCTCTTCATCTTTGTCGTTTGATCTTACATTCCCTGAGGTAGAAAAACTGACCGTCTGCGAGAGGACTACCTTCTTCCATTCTCTCCTTCGAGCGTTGAGAGTATCTTGCCAGATTGCAGAGATTAGCACGTCGTCGGAGCTGCTTCATCGCCGGTCATAGTCATTCTCGACCGGAGTTCGTTTACAACTTGACCGCATGTTTTTGTCAAGCCGATCCTGACCAGAATCTCGAGTGTACATCCCGAGAAAGAGAGTGTCTCGAGAGGAGAGAGTCGGCGTTATCACCCGCGGCCGACCCTGCATCTGTACCTGTAGTAAGGCTGATGATTGTTAGTCAAGGTGTGATGGTTGGCGGTGGACAGCTGGACGGACGAATGAATGGTGGATGAATGGATAGACCACATAGAAGAATATTCATATTGCTTTTACAAAATCATCCTGCCCCTCTTCGTCCGATCGATGCAGAGTCGTCTGTTTGGGTCATGAGAGTGTATGAATCTTCCCCTGGGTGGGAGGGGAGACAATAAATAGATGTATCTAGAAGACCGCCGTACCAGGGGCGTTCCCGCGTACCAAGAGGGGTCCGCAGACTTCCTAACGGCTGGCCCATCCAGGCCACTAACCGAAACTCCAATCTTACCAGGTGTGAGTGGGGGAGAAACGCTGCTTGGCGGCTCTGTATGGCTCCGAGGGGCTGGATAGTGATGGTCGAGGCTCAAAGGTAAACCATCGCCCTCAACGGAGCACAAGATCACTGCTCTTGTTGTCACGTCAACCAGCAACCTGCACTCCATTCACACCGGACGGCTTCATGCCACAGGAAGCAACCCTCTTGACCTCACACGCCATTCTCTTTCTACTTTCACTCCTGTACGACACGATGAACAGGTGTTCTAGCCGATTGCAGACACAGCCGCTGGGTGACCATTCATCCCTAAGATCAACATCCCCTTCCGAGGGTCTACTCGCAGAGTAGATCTGCGGTCACCTCTAGGATACGTCGTAGTAGACCTGGACCTCCCTCTGAGCCATTCAGAGAGCGGCTCACTGGTCGGCGTGAAGGAAAGCAATTCCACGACTTCCTCCAAATGGGTCATCGACATCCGTACGGCCTCAAGTGCCCAACAGAGTCGTCAAGTCGGCACAAGAAGTCTCACACCGCTCAAATTCTCGGCCCAAGTCTCCGACGACGAGATACTCGCCCTCAGACGGAGTTGAAGAACGCTTATAGAAAAACTCTCTCTCGAGGCCGTTTCTCTGCGACTGGTCAGAGATCGTATCAATCTCCAGAGCATGTCAGAGGAGCGGTCGTCAGCAGGGAAGAGTACGAGAGCGCGAGGACCGTCTTCGGTTGTAACGCTCTCCAGTCAGCAACTCTACAGTGAATCACGACATGGATTTCGAGTTCCCGTAGGAGGATCAATTTGTACGCCTTGGTCCCGGACCGTGATGTCACTGACGATCCTACCAGGTTAAAGTAGAGTTGGAGCATAGTCAGGGTCTTAACGTCCCTACGCTTTCACAGCCGCGCGAGCTAGGAGTGAAGGGCAGAAATAGGTATTCTAGCATCTTTAGATGCGAATGTGGGCCGTCACTACTTCCGTATCGCGACAGTTCACGTGACGAATTGAGTCAACTGTCCCGGACAAGTGTGGCACTTTTCCTTCACCACTCGTGATTACCCTGTAACAATGCATGTCAGCCCTATCTCGAATGCTGATCGATGCAGCTGAACAGAAGTAATACCCGAGTCCTTTACTACCATCTTCCTGACATCAACTCACTAAATATGGCATTCCATGCTTAGACCTCCCGACAAAACTTGCTTTGCGTTCCGCCGAATTTCGTCATTACTTAGAATCATCGGATTCAACTCAACGTCCAGTTCCACACTCTGTCTCAGATCAACTGTATCATACATCTACGACCCTGCAGGGGCCTACTCTCCAAGACTGAAGTCAATCCGCTCCAGATACACCTCTCGGTGAAGCGGACAACTTACATTTTCACAGGCGGCGGAGATGATGGCAAGTTTTTGTGGATGCCTGATGTATAGACATGGGGCTTTCAAGGGCCCAAAGTATGCTCAGAGCTCTCTTAGACTCGGGTATTACCTTGACTTGTGTCGCTCCGCCCCGACAGTGGTCAGCAATGACGTGACGTTGTGTAGTGTATATTCTGGACCGCCACATTTGGCCAACGCGTTTCTTGTCCTATCATTTTCATCTCTCTCTCAGGGAAAGCAGTGGGCTCCGCATCGGGGAGCTCCACACGCACCGTCTCGCTTGGGTACCACGTACTTGCATGACCATGATCCGGTCTACAAATGGTTTATGATCTATGTGGCTTTGCCGCGAGGTCGCCGGCCACTGGTCAACCGGGTAATCCGGGCATTTCCCCGGTAGCAAGTCTACATGCCACGCTCGGCGTTTTGATCGGCCTTTTGATCAAAATGCCGTGGCACCCGTATTTTCCCATGGCGGCGAGACTTCACCCTCTCATCTTTGAGGATTGTTATTTGTTAAAGGGTTGTTGACGGTACGATCCGAAGGGAACGATGTCTAGCTTCGATGAGTGATCTATCCTCCAGAGCGAGACGCCGGATCACGAATCAACTTCTTACATATCGGTAGTTTCAAACATGAAAGGACGGATACACCGTCGAATGTTTGGGTCAGCTACGGAAGTATAATCATTCAACTCGACACGATCACGTCGCGCGCTGATACTTTCCTTTCACACCTCAATCATGTTCATGTTCACCATGGACACGACATCGTGGTTAACGGTCTTCATCCTTCTGGCATCTACCATTGCATATCTCCTCTACGATCTGCTCTTCCCTCGCCTATCGGAAGTCCTACTCAACTACAAGCTACCACCAATTGATCGCTTCTCTCTCCCACCCTTATCGTCCAACCGAAAACCCACCGTTCCATTCTCAATCAAGCAGAATGCCAGACATAGGGAGACTCTGGTACGCATCTTGAGACAGAGAGGAATGCTCAACAAGCGATTGCGACCATGGGGTAGCGATGTCCGATTTCTCTTCGACGAGGCCAGGATCGGCGTGAACAGTTTACCACAACACGGACTGGGTGAAGCAAACTTACGCAGCGACATTCTGAACCGGGCCATATTTAATCCTTGTTTCAGTCTCGTTCGAATGAGACCGGCATCCGATCCGATGCGTACGAGAATGTGGTACGAAATTGCCCGGGGGAGCTCTGGACGCCCAGATACCAAAATATCATATGAAGGGGTTGACGGAGTGGCGGTCGAAGTCAAGTGCGATACTGGCACGCTATGTCTCATCACTCGCATCTACAACGCCATAGGACGGCTAGGCATTGACCTGAGGAATTGTACACATCTTGATGGCAGTCAGAAACACGCAGATATCCTCAAACAGGCGAGTCAAGGATACACCAAAGCAACGATACTGACTCTCACACAGACAGTCATAAACATGATCACAAGCAAATCATCTGTTGGCGTCCTGACGACCTATCGAGCCACTCTCATCCTCATCAAGACTGGAGATGATCACATCGAGGTCCTCCCTCCCGTCTATGCTGACAATGAAAGGCGTCATGTCCGTACAGATGATGCGGACCGATTGGTGGACACGACTTTTGGATGTTTTTATGCCTTGACGCTGGGACTTCGGTCGGACTTCGTCAACGACAATGGCCCAGATGACGATGATGATTCGGACGATAATCATCAGCCCCGTCGGAGACATGCCTTGTCGCGAGAGCCTCGGATACCACCTCCCGTTCAGAGGGAAAGGGAAAGATCTCCCTCAGGCTCGGAGGATGGTAGGGATGAAGACGATCAATCAAGTGAAGAAGATGGCCCTGCACTCGATTTAGATTCTGTGTCACGTACTGCAGGACCCCGCGATGGCTTTTCAGATCAGCCTGGCGGAACTCATACCAGGCATCGGATCGCATCTCGCCCTGCTCCAGTTCAAGTTGTCACACGAGCTATAGCTGGCGACCTACCTTCTCCTGTGCCTCGACTGGACATCAGCAAGGTGAGTCTCCTCCGTGCCAGGGATCGCATATTGATCCTCGCTTCCTACAGCTCAACCTTCACCAGTCACTTTCGGTACACCTCCCTCTGGAGCTCATCCTCCGTAACATTCCGAGTGAATCCTTTTCCCTCTATCGACTGGACAAGTGCTTCGACTGGAGTCTCGCCCCAGAGCTCACACCTCCTTCAACTCCTTCTCTTAGGCCTCGCAAGCTTGCTCACGTTCCTTCGCCTGAAAGTGACAATGGTCTCCCGATCACAGAACCCACGACGCAAGCCGCAGACTCTGACTTGGCTGCTCGAGATCGGTCATTGCTGTGTACTTCTTTTGCCGGACATGGTGCAATGTGGGACGCGTTTCGAGCTATTCTCGATCAGTCGCAAAGCGCAGTAATCAAGCTCTGTACCCCGAAACTGTCTCCGGATGATGAAGTGGAAGACATCCGCCGACAGATCATGATTGATGCTCAGTGCTTGACCGCTCTGAGCAACGGCTCGGGTCCACAGATTGCGCCGGCCTTCTGTGGTTTATTCGGCAACATTGTTGCTGATGTCGAAATATGGTGTTGTCTTTCAGAAGACGGCGGCGATAGCGTGTTGACGAGATGGAAGGGGTCCTCGCTGAACGAACGGAAGAGAATAAAGTGGGTCCGGCGAATTCCTTCCACTAAGTACACTGATGACATGCCCTGAATCAGGCAAAACATTCTCAGCCGGTACGATGCTTTGCACAACCACTTCAAAATAGTACATGGTGATCCCCATCCCCGCAACTGGCTCCTCGATACGACTGGCGAGGTCCGATTGGTGGACTTTGGTCGAGCTTGTTTGCATGCGCAGACCATCAAAGCGCACGGTGGTCAGGTGTCTACCTCTCATGCTGATCTGAATTGGGACGAAATGGTCAGAAGCGAATGCGAAGAGGTCGTTGACATCCTTCGTCAACTGTCATGAGATGTCCGATCCCGGGCTCGACATGTGTTTGTGTACCGCGGTTCACAGCCAGCCAATCCGTTTGACGATCCTCTCCTCCGAATGCACCTCTGTTCACGCTTTCACTCGATCCCTTTCTATACGGATAGAACAAATACTCCTTAATGACGACCTCTTTGCAATGACCTTACGAGCCTCTAATTCCTTTTCGAGAACGCTGGAGCTGGATCGATGACACAACAATTCGGAGAGAGTAGAGGAGCGCCCGTGATTCATGGAGGCAAGGCTGGGGATGATCCTTCCTCGCCGCATGTCTTCATGCAAATTCCGAGCTCGATTGATCTATCTACCTCAGTCGATTCATCACACAGACTATGTATCATGTAATGATCTCATTTTCAAGACTGGAAATACTTGTGATGGCCTTTGTGCAGTGTGTCAATACCCGAACCATGGATTAGCTGCAACTCGAAGCACTCAGGCAATTTTGTGCTCTGTCAGAGCCTGTCACTTCAAACACACTCGGCGAATCCCTCAACTGGACATGCACATCGACCTGGTCTGACCAGTTGAGATTTCCATTGCAGGAACCTCACTTCCAGTCACATGTTCACTGCGAAAACCGTCTGATCTGTCACAGTTGGGGTGACTTCTGCTCCAAGATCAAGCCTAGATTGCGTTATCACCTCAGAGAGTCTCTCAACTGCATGCTCTGAGATTGAGGGCAATGGCCACCCCACCGGAGTCCCTGGAGGGTATCTCAAGTGTATAACGCAGGGGGTTCCCAACCTGGTTCCATTCTGGTCCGTCTGCCCTGGAGAAGCAGTGGTAGGCAGTCACCATGACTATCTCGTTATAATCAGAGTGTATAAAAGCTACGTCCTCCCCAGGAGGTGTTGGTCATACGGAAAATGAGAGCGTTATCTCCTTCGATTCTTCAGACCTCCACGGCTACATTAGATATCTTCATAATGGAGAGACTTCGTGCAGCCAGCCGTCTTAGCTAACTATGACAAGGCCGCGAGGTAATCTATCTAGCGGTATACGTTGCGATGGTTCGGTGCCATCTCGCCTTAGGACTTGGTACGTCGATCAACATTGTCTATGGGGATTCGCTCTCGACCGAATCCAACGACGGCATATGTCGACAATGTTCTCTCTCCTCATCGAAGACTGATCACTCCGTCCTGATCCAAGTTCCATGAGAATGACTGTCCTGCGGGGCTCTAAAGTGAAAAGGATGAAGCATCTCCTACGATAGTGCGTAAGTAAGCGAAGGGGGTCATGGGAATAGAACGACTAACAGATCATGTGATTCTCAAGACGGGTATCAGGCTTGAGACCATCGGCCAACTTGACCTTCAAAGATCATTGCTTTCGTACACAATATCAGTGAACCCCGTCTTGCCTGATGGTGTTTCTCGGTACTCGCCATCTTCCCCGCACTTCGCGAGAGATCTATCGCTGACCAGACCGCGCCACGTACCAATGATCTGGTGAGTGACCATTCGTAGGCCTCCCAGCAGTCAAAACTATCTAAACCATGCCATGCTACAGGGCTCAATCATTGTACCTGCTCTGCTCCATCCCAGGATAGATGGAAAGCTTGAGGTCACTTCTCGAGGATGAAGTCTGGCCTTGACAGCTGATGATGAATGGGAGAGACTTATAAATACATATGTCATACATCAGATACCTATGATCAGCCCCATCACTCCAGAACTTGCTCATGATACGCCGGTCATCAGGTTTAGGCCCTGGATTCCTTCATTGCCCAATCTTGTATTTGGATTCGTCCTCGATCAAATTGTGCGTGGTCTTCCAAGTTCTCAAAGCTTTCTTCCACAAAGTGAGCTAGGCTTGCGAGTCCAGACCTCATTTTCAGCCTGATGAGAGAACGCGACGTCTATGCCCAAGTCTCCGCCAGGACTGTTCGTGACAAGTCGGAAAAAGGTATTGAGGTTCAAGGCTTGAAGTCGGCTGAACTTCAGGATGACGTTCCGTGCGAGGTCGCGTGTAGTCGTTGATGGTCAACCGGATGGAGCGGGGAAAGTCTCCCTCTTCGTTCACGGCATCTCCCAAGCCTTAGTCCATAGATCGCGTACTCATGACCAAGAGATGTAAAGCGTGACGTGGCGGCGACGAGTGAGAGCGAAATCCGGATGCAGTCATGCAGCCCGGATGCGATCGTATCATCAAAAGCCCTAACGTGTTCATTTGCCTAGCGCTACGCTGCAGCATACCGGCACACAGCTCGGAGTTATCGGTAGATTCGAATCCTGTGCTATACATGCAGATGTCACGGAGTAAGGTTGTTGAACGGAGGCAAGGAAGGTATCTAGTGTCGAGAGCCCAGAGAGAGCAGTCCAGCGAGCTAAGGTCAATCCAAAGGCTGCTTGCGGCGAATGAAGGCGGGCAAAGGTAATTGGAGGCGGCTTAAGACGATGATCGAAATCAGATGCAAAACCTTAGTAGCATTGAGCTGATTCACCTGAGGCTATCTGCCGCCGCTGAATGTACATACACATCGCCGAGCCTTACCTCTCCAGTCCATACTTCGCGCCAACGTCCTGCTCGTCACCAATGTTCTCGGTGATTCTCGCCGAGCATTAACGAGATAGTAAAGTGAAGGCGAAATACGAGCTTTGTGAGGCTATAGAGATATCGGTGTTTGGGACTTATCGACCGTGTGGCGTTTTGTATGACATACTTTTACCGGCAATATTCGGCGGTCGTCGCCCATCGTTTTTGGTCCATACTGGAGTTCTACCGGAATTCTCAGTCTGCAGACCTTCTAAGACTTTGGGACTTGGCAAGGTACTTGGCATACCGTAGCAGTCGCTATTCACCAAGTTTCAGCTCTTACTAAGCTCTACATGCATGCAAAAGAGGGTGATGAAGTTTTGTGTGATCGACTTTTGAGTGAATTCAAGCAGATTAGGAACAGCAGGTGTAATCCGTCTAGAGTTGATTGCAAAACAAATCTTTTCCTCGCGTTCTACTCGCGTTTTATTAGACATTTATTTCTAATTCTATCTTTGTGTTTTGACTGAATTCCGTAAGTAGGCAGATTGGCTCAAAATGTCAAAATCAGGACCACCCTCATTTGCATGCATATATTTAAGCCTAAGCTCTGAAACTCGATAGCTTACGCCATAGCTGTTCATGTACTCTGCTGTGTATGAAGCTCTGAGGCCGCTTGGCAGAGGAACGTTTTGGGATGCAAAAAGCGCCGGCAAGAATTGTTCAAAACGACGGGCGGCCAACCGCCGATATCGGCAGAATAAGCACGTCATAGTTTTGAGACTCTCGGCTACCCGGCGTCAAGGCTGTTAAATTCTTTCCAACGGGCAGAATGGATGCACTACTGGATCATCGTACTGCGTAACAACGTCTCCTGGACACATGACAAGATGTGATACACCCCCATTTGTGAAGGGATGTGGCTCGAGAATGACCCCTGATGCATGGTGTGCAGCGCTACGCGTAGGATACGAGAATGAGGGGACGGAGGAGACGCTTCTAAGTCCAGAAAGGATGCTCTAGCACTTGGGAAACCAAAAGACACGTCATGGGGTCGACTTGCAACAAGACGGGGCAGAATACGCCGCTCATCACGCTGAAGATGACCTTCTGACAGAGAGTGCTACGTTCCAAGGGCTAACCAGAGAGGTCGAATCGGATCAGAGCATTTCCGTAGTACAGGATGCAACACTCTCCTCGTGAAGCCGTTCTCCGTCGTGTCTCTTCCCTCCCTTTGGATGACTGGTCTCTGTCAGGCTGGCGGAGCGGAAGCTTCGTATGAAACACGTGACAGCTCGGAAATGGCATCTTGGAAACTCTGGCTGACATTTTGCATCTCAACCCTGACAATGTCGCAAACCAAGCGACAAGCGAACCCGCCCAAGACGAGCGTGCAGAGAGTGGAGAGACCACTCCTCCTGCTGAGGTATGGTCCTTCATTCAACAGAATCCTGGCGATAGTATTGACGTCTCCGTCAGACTGAAGGGATGTGGATGCGAGCAATGTCAGCACTTGGAGACTTTCCAAGAGAGACTGACATCCCGCGACAAATCATTTGGTGGGTTGACTGCATCACAATATAAGAGACCGGATCATCACTCAGCTTCATCGCCTTGCCGTTTAGATGTGGTCCGAAACCCAGTCTCTCACCCCGATGTGGACGGTCGCGAACTGTGGCCGCAGGTTCGAAACTTGACTGGAAATGACAGTGAGCCGATCTCAAAGATGACAATGAGCGAACATGCCGGAAGCTGACGCATAGGCAGGTCGAATTATACTGCTGACATGGGGATACTCTGGTACTGGCAAATCGACGCTCATCCGATCCCTCCTATCATACGCGAAAGACGAATCGAGCGCCCCAGTGCATATCGTGGAGATTTTGGGCTCCAAGATTTATGATTTGGTCAAAGCGATGCGTCTGCGGGGGTCTCAGCGTTGGAAGCCTAGTCAGGTCACTGAGAAGAAGAAGGAGCAATGCGTCGTCGAGAATGATTCATTTGCTGAGACTGTACCGCCGGGCCGTATCACTGAAGACTTCATGAAGCAGATTGAGGGTGTTCGTGAAGTCGCGTCAACTATGAACAACCAGGCTAGCTCGCGATCTTGTCTCCTGATCTTTATCGTAAGTCGAGTTGTTCACTCCGGCCGGTAAGATGCCTCTGACATCTGTCATCTACAGGGCTCAAACATCGTCTTGGGAGGTGCGGACGCCCTGACAAACGGCAATGCTCATGCTCTAGATCTCCCTGGAACAGAGCGAAGTGAGGAGGTCACTGATCTGAAGGATCCAAGGAGCGGGCGTGTTTTACAGACTGAGTAGGTCTCAAAGCGCAACTTGGAGTTGCTGCTACCAAAGGCCGTAGCTTGTTCAATCTCAAGAACTATCTCTCCCTGTTGGCCAAAGGCAAACCTTGTCATGGCGAAGCTCGGGCGTCCAATTTGTAAGTCACTTTGATCAGCGATGTCGCTGAGCTCTCGCATAAGGAACCGAATTTTGACCGAGTCCATGCATAAAGAGCATCAACGGTCGGTCAAGCTCATTATCTATGTGACTGCTTCCATCCATCCAGATCACGAATTACAAAGCAAGCGGAGTATTGATTGGGCGCTGGAAATCCAGTCACTCCGAGCCATTCCGCATCGCACAGCAACGACGAAAGCAGTCGGGGTAAGTTCGCGCTTCCTTTACCTCGATAGTGAGGGGCTTATGAGCGCGTGATACTGTGTAGTTTGCCAGAATGGAACAGGCTCGACTCAGGCAGGAACAGAAAAGGGCTGCCAATCAGTCGCTTGACAAGCCTATTCGCGGGGCATCGGTCGGTTCTGAACCCTGCCGTGCGAGTGCGACTGCACGTGACATAGAAACCGAAAGGCGACTCAAGGAGCAGGTAGACGCAAACGCGTCTCACCTACGCCACACCGAGACCGAATTGATACAGGTCAAGCAGCAGCTTGGTCAGCAACAGGACCTTGTTCAAAGGCTGCAAATTGACAACGCGATGCACAACGAAGAGGAAGATCGATTGAGAGAAGAGGCCCGTCAGGCACTGGCACTACTAGAGCAACACCGTCGTTTGAACTCAGAAGAGCGCGTCAGAAAGGAGATTGAGATGGTGAACATTGTCACGAATGAGCGGTCAGCTAGGAGAGCTTGTGAGGAAGAGTTGAGCCAAGGTAAGTGCCTAGGTTGATCGAGACGTTCAGGGCCAGGCCCATGCTGAGGAGTGATTTGAAACGTAGCGAAAGAGTCGGTGGAGGCTCTAACGAGTCGGGTCCGTCAACTGCAAATCGAACAAAGAGAGCAAGAAGCTCGAAACGCCTTGCGTGATCAGGACAAGGCAGAGCTGGAGATTGCAAAATTGAAGCAAATGACGTTGAGCGGAGGAGATGTAAGTATGCGAGATCTCAATCAGTATGTGGAAACTGAAGCACAGCGTCCCCGTGAGCAGCACCCGTCCGACAATCTCATTCGACAAGCCATCAAGTATAGACGTGCATATCAAGATACCTGATACATGACCCACTAGAAGGGCTTGTGGCGGCGAATTTCTGCCCGATTCGGCAATTCTCTTCGCGACCATATACCACTTTCATTTTCGCTTTTCTCCTTTTCTTCCAATTTCGTTCTCCATACTATATATATATTCTAATGTTTGCTGCATCTTCCTCGACCTCTACTTCATCTGCCTCAGACTCGCGTCGATCTGAAAGCGTCCTTGAGGAGCTGAGACGGCTTGGCTGGACCTGGACGGTTGACAAGGACAAAGTCTCCAACTTCAAGTAAGCTGGCTGCAGCAGGCTCCAAATGGTAACTTACCTACGTCAGGCATCCCGACGTCCAGTGCACCCACAAGGGCGAGACCGTCTTTCAAGACGTGCCTGTGATACACTCTCTGGATCAAGGGGGCGGTATCTCGACCTCTTCCTGCTCTCGTCACTCCAAGTCAAAGACAGCTTGTGCATCCAGTCATCTTGATGTCAGATTGTTCCCGGATGCAGACGGCAGGTTGATCCGGCGACCCCTACAGGATAGTGATTTTCCGGATGGTAAATGGTCTAGAGATGCTAGTGGGAGGAGGAACAAAAAGGCTGCCCGCGAGTCTAAAAGGACACGGGGTCCAGAAGTGGAGAAAGCGGACCGCAAAAGGGTCAAGCTTGAAGCATCGCGAGGAATCGCAGGGAAGAGCCATGATTCGCATGAGGTCACTGATCGTGAGTCGGGCGAACATGTCTTGTTCCGCCTCACGATCGCTACTCCTCTTGACATCTGCCTCTCCCCCTCCCCTTACGCCGTACATCAACCTCGTGTGCCTACACCCGGCGAGCACCTGTCGAATTCGCTGACGTTTGATTACCCTTATCAGCTGCCGAGGATGGCTCAACTTCGCGATCAGCCCACGCTCGGACGATAATTCTTCCCAGATTGTCCGACGATCGAACAAGATTGGGCCCTTCGGATGACTCCTTCGGCAAGCCCGCCTCTCCATCCTCGATGGAATCCTCAAGACTGGCGTCTGACGTCGATGGTGATGCGCCACCTTCCTCCACGGTGCACAGACGACTCTCTCCCGCTGAAATCGCCTCATCCCTTCCGAGCTCAGCCATATCACGAGAGGTCTCAGCTACAAGAGAACGTTCTGTCAGTTCGGAGAAATCAAGTCATCATGCTCCAGGTCGACAGGAATTTGTAGCCTCACTCAGCATTCCGGATACCGTGAGTTTACCACAACTCATCGTTTCTTTGCGTGAAGCGAGCGATCGATCCGGTGTCATAACATCAGCTAAGACTGACTTTCCAGTCTACCGAGACTTCGGCCCCCCACTCGATCACACCGATAGCCGCGGCGTCCTCGTCAGCATCATCCATGAAGCGACCGGACGAGGACCCAGCTCCAGCTTCAGCTTCTGGTCCGCCGTCTCCGTCACCTGAGACACCTGCGAATGATGAGCCACCTCCTCAAGCAAGCAGCTCGAGGTTGATGGCCGAACGCAGTCCAGCGACATCACGTCCATCGCACTCGAGAGCTGTCAGCACGTCGCTCAACGAGGGGAGTACCAGCGACAAAGGGCCTGCCACCGGCAGTCTGCCCGAGGCTCCCGGTGTGTCGAATCATTCCACCGCTTCAGCAGATCTCAATCCGGAAAATCATGGTCTTTCCTCAGAACAGATCGAGAACAACTATCCCCCTGAGGAAGATCCATACTTGGAGCTGGAATGGTATAGGTTGAAGTTCCCAAAATTGATGAGGCGGCTTGATTGGCTGAGTCAAGAAGTCGTGCGGTTGAGAAGGCTCCAAGCGGAAAACCAATCATAGTCACCTCGGTCCTCGACGGTGTCATTGCGGACTCTCGTCGTTTCCCGGAAGAAGCTTAGCGCCTGCTCTCCTCCAGTCATCAATTTGGCTGGTAAAAGATCTCGGCTACCTGGCCGCTGGTCCATTCCCCTGCTTCGAACCGCATAGTCTCTCGTGTTACGTCGAGTCACCCCTGGGTAAGCGGACTCTGAGGAAGTCTCCGATTCACGACAGTCTCGTCACCCATCGCCGACAAACGCCTTGCTCTGGTTAGTCGAATACCAACTTGCAAGCCGTCGGAATAGGCTTTGGTCCTTCGGCACCTTGGCCGTGTCAGCAAATGGGTCGAAAACATCGTTGGTCACCTTGTTGTCCGCTGCACTTGGTCAAGTTCCGAGCTCGAATGAATCGTGAATGAGTCATGCATGATTATAAACATGGACGCCATCCACGCTTTGTCCCTTCCCCAGAGATCAACGATGTCTACCTGTACAAACTGCTCACAGCCTATATTTACAACTCTGTGTTGAAACCTCTAACTCTAACGTATCTTCAGTCACGACTGATCGATGACCGGTGTGAACCCGTGCCAGCTCTCCCTCCTCTGTAGGTCGTGCGATGCTGCACAGGTTTTTTCTTGTTCCTATAGGAGTCGTCCAGTCGATTCAAGTCGTTTCCAGAGTCCCTGTACTTCTTGAGTCCAGACTTGAGTATAGCTAGGATAGGTAAGGGGTCAGGGCTGCCATTTATGATTGCGACTCACATTCCACAAATCCGTTGACATCACAGGCCTCACTGTACACCTTGGCAATCGTAAGAGCTTGATTTCGACCTCTTGAATACTCCTCGTGCTCCCCAAGGAATCCTCGAAGCAAGTAAAGGAGCTGGAGGAGGGATTGTCAAATCCCACCTGAAGGCCGCTGTTTGGGTGCTCACGGCTTTGAGGAGTTCATCGATGCGCTCAGCTCCTGCTTCTTTTCGTTCTTTGTTACTCTTGCTTTCTTGAATGGAACGAGAAGCCAGCGTGCTCGAGGATGATGACCGACTGGCCGTTGAGGTAGAAGCCGAGCTTGATGCTGCGTGAGATGAAAGCTGGAATGACATCTATACAGAACGCTGTCAGCTTAGAATCCTACACACCACGTGGACTCACGCCCATGTCATCAAGTTCTAGATCTTCATCGATCTCGGCTTCTCAGTCGATGAAGTTCGCCTGAAGATGTGGGATGAATGGAGCGGTCTTGGTACCATTAGACTCACGGAAATGTTGCTTCTAAACGAGCTTGCCATCGATCTTCTTGAAGGTCGACGAGGTTTCTCCACAGATGTCGCTTCTCTTGTATCCGCTTCGTGGGCTTTTTCCGGGGTTTCTTGATAGCTTTCTTCCAAACTTTGCCTGTGAGAGTAGTGCCCCGTCGAACGTCGTTTGGACCGGACGATTTGATGAACAGATCCCTCGTCACCAGTCGCACGAATGCGCTTTCGAGAACGCTACGCAGACTCCGTCAGCGGTGGCACTCAGGGTGGAAAGAATGATTGGAGGAAGAGTGTCGTCCGATCTCCAAAGGCGGGGAGAAGAGCCGGTGTGGAAAACCTCCGGGTATCGCATTGGCGGCACGAGACGAACGGTCGATATCATCGCGGCAGAGGGAGCAGGACCATTCTTGATATGCTCACCGCCTGATCAACCTGTATCACAAAAAGCTCTGAGTATCTGTCCTTGAGCAGTTTCTCTCCGCTCTCCATCAGGTCCCTAACGATGTCCTCGGCAACGTCCCCCCTCAGACCTTCCTGCTGCAGCACGATCTGCCAAAGAATATCAGCTCACACTCATACACTAGCGACTCCAGACTGCTCATCGTGAATGATCAAGCAGCCATGGGACGAAAGACCTCAGGTGGTAGCTGACACTGACCTTGAATTCCGAATTCAACCCTGTCAATTTATCCTCATATTCCCTGAAGAGATTTTTGATAAGCGCCTTCGTTTTGAGGTCTGCATCGTCTGCCAAATAATCTGGGACTGAGTCGGTTGTCTGATCGGGATCGGTGTCCGTCGGTGGTGTGCCGGTGGGGCAGGGTGATGGTCGAGATTGGTGAAGGACCTGAATCGAGTCAGCGTTGAAATCGCAAACGCGACATAGCACCTGCGTATGGGAGGGGAGGAGTGACTCTCCTACAAAGGAGAGACTAGGAGGCGTCATGATGCTCACTGATATTCTGGCTGGCATTGTTTATCGAGGGTCGTCCTTGTGTTATACGTGTAGATGTTGAATGTTTAGATGTTGAATGTTTGGAGTACAATGTCAAAGGATACGGACCAAAATATGGTCCAAGATGCCTTTCCCGAGGAATGTTTTGTAATTCCGTGTCCGCCGTTTCCGAATATCCTCTGCTTATCACGTGATCATCTCGGAATCAGGTTTTTCAAAAAATTGCTTTCTTATCTTTCTTTGAACGGAACTGACATGGCTGTCATTGGCATTATGGGCAGTCCGATATGAACATCGCTGCGATGTTTTACGGGTACAATGAGGACTATTGTAGAGCTCTATACCCTCTATTGACGCCACGATACGATACTACTTGGGCCAAACTCTACCCTCGACTCGTATCGACATGCATCACCGCACTACCCCTTTTGTGCCGATTCACAGACTATACGGAACCCTCAGTGACCATTTCAGATGATTCAGCAATCTGTAAAGACTACGTACATATTCCTATGGACGTCTTGGCTGGATCCTATCACGTTGCATCTAATCCGCTGATCGCTGTCCTCATCCGGATGAGGGTACTCTTCAATTCTATTCGCTCTCTCAACCTTCAAGATCAATCGCTACGATTGGCACAGACGCTGCTCGGTTACTGGTCAGAGGAGGAGGATGTCGAAATTGAGGAGGACGAGGACTATCCCACAGTCCCCTGTATCTATTGGGATACCACAGACGGACTCCATCGTGCCGCTTTTGCACTGGCGTTATATCACAACTTTGTCCGGTCATTTGTCTATCCGGGAAGCCTGCCCTCTTCTCTGGAGCAGGTGGCTTGGAGTATCATGAAGCGGACTCAGCGACTCCGAAAAACACTGAAGGACCAAGGATGGTCTCATGGTTCGGTGCATGATATGGACAATGTGGTTAAATTACAGTCAGGTGTGAGGATCCCGGGAGATTGGTTCGAATGCAAGGATCAGGGTGGAGGCACCAAGCCATACCAGGCAAGTAGCTTTGCAGTCGCATCATCAGTAGCTTACCGGTGTCCCTCAGATCCTGGCAAATATCTGCGTCTTCCCATCCATTCCCCTCACCATCAAAGAGATTCTGGCTCAGATCGACAATTCGTTGCATAAGGAGACCATGCCGTCAACCTCGGTTCCGTCTGGACCGAGCGAGTCTACCCCTGACATCTCTGTAAGCATTCCGGGTCTACCTAATGACTCGGTCGTGATCTTCTGTCCGCCGACTGAAGACGACCCCTCCATTGGTGTCTACCGCATGCTGTTCCATCTGGGACAATCCCTTGAGCGACACATCTCCGAGAATGAGATCGTCAAGGCCAAGGCCGTTGTACGTGTACTGAACGGCGCTTTGAGTGATCTTCAGCATGGCACATGATGGAGAAGTCGATGTAGGTATGAATGAGGGCCACATGATGTTGTACCCTTCGATATCCAAGTTGCATGCACATAGTGATGCGGGGATGCGGTGGGTGCCTAGCGCGAGATTCGAAAGACGGGGTCTTTACGCCTCGGGCAGTGTGCCTGAGAGCCGAGCTCAGTGATTCAGCGCGGTGAAGGGTTGAAAGACTGGGCTCACCACAAGAAGAACCCTCACACGGCCCAGAACACGGTCTTAATAACATTAACCTTTCGTCATAAGTCAACCAGAGTCTGTATTGATGCCGTCTGTTCTTTCGGACCTCTTGTAGGGGAATAAGATCGACATAGCAAGCTGTGTTGACGTGGATGGGTCATCGCATGTATTTGGGTCCTTCTCCAGCTGAAGAAGTGCCCGAGAGACCACAAACGATGCGAGATTGGCTGTCATAAAGGTAGGAGTCGGAGAAATGGTGTCGGAAGGAGGGCAGTGTGTAGCCGCAAGGGGTGATGAGGGTGGACATGGAATAGGTGACTGTTGGGTGCGTGCCCCAACGGTGGTGCTCTGGAAAGCGCCGGAAAGAGATGAGGTGTGAGGAGCGGGAACAATAGCTGGCTCTGTAGCTGTAGTCCCCGGAAGAGAAGATTGACGAGGTGTATTCGATCGGAATTTAAGGACGTACCCCTCTGGATTGCCGATCCGGAGGAAGGGATGCTCTTCTTTGGACAATTTTGAGAATGAGCAGGTATTGGTGCCGCAAGACAGACACATCAACCTCCTGGAGCCTTCCTTGACGGTCACGTAGCAGTCCCATCCTCCTTCTCTGCAGCGAACACACTTGTGGGCATCGATCAATAGAAGGGCCTCGGGATCGCTAGATAGCCTCTGTATCAATTTCCTCTTTTGGGCGAGCTTGTCGTACTTTGGAGCTGGAGGCGGGGCAAGGGCTGGACGATGAGTTGAGATGGAACTCGATCGATGTATGTCCAGGAGTGCAAGCGCTGCAGTATCTTCAGCCATCGGAGATACACTGTATCGGTGGCGGAGACGATCTCCGGAAAACAGAGACCGCGCTTCTTCGTCATACCTCCTGCCACATTCGCAGATAACGCCGAGCCACGTGGGGCGTTGGCAGGTCTCCTCGACGTCATCGTTGTTTGTTTTCCGCAGTCGATTGCCACGTGACACATAACGCCGAGCCCACTTCATAAAGCAGCTGCATCCCCAGAGAATGCCACATAATCATAACGCCGACCAATCGTCATGCGCTTCAAATGTCTTGGCGTTGTCAATGGTATATAGTGCCCCTCTCCTCATCTGATTTTCGTCTTTTTCCTCTTCTTCTTCTTCCTCTTCTTCTACATCTACATCTTCTACCTCAATTGCCCCGGTCACCCTCATCATACCACTTCATCTTTATCATCGTCAACGTCATGACCCTCTGCGAGGTAGACCTTGAACCATCTTCGATGTTAGGTCAGGTCGAATCCAAAGGGGGCTCGTGATGGTGCGTATGAGTGACGGTTATCGACGAGGGTTTTCATCAGAGCGACAATAGGTGAGACGGTCCCTCGTCGTTGACATCTTGCTGACTGCCGGTAGGCGTCAGCACAGGTTGCTCATCAATCGTCTATACCTGGTCACGTTGACCATTCCACTGAGTCGATCAATGTTTGGGATGTAGACCCGTAAGTGCTTGACGCCTTTACCCCCCCCCCCCCCCCCCCGCTCCCTCTCCCTTTCCCTTCCCTTCCTATGAAGATCTCCCTCGGGTCCTCCCTCGGGTCTGTTGAGCCGTCGTCTCTTGTTCTTCTTTGATACGCCCTTCCTCCCATCCCTACTCTCCTCCTTCCTCTGCCTTGTCCGCTTACAAGATACAAATACTGACCGATGTTCAGTTCGCAGCGTTGTCAAAATCATGGTGGATCGTCTCGCGCCTCCTTATCCAATCCTCCAGATCATCTCATGGTATGGCCTTCGTCAGGTGAGTCGGTTTGCTGCATGACCACGTCCTTGATTGACATTGTCTAGCTGTCTGGTCGCCGTCGCTTTCCCAAGTTGGTGAGCAGTACAAGCAAGTCTTTATACAAGCAAGTCTTTGGTGAGTGCTTGCTATCATTTGGAACCTTCGACTTCGCCTCTCCTCTCGGAAGCCGTGCCCCTTCCAGACCCCTCCCCCGTACTACGATTACACAAGCTGACGCCAAGAAACTCCAGGCATTTCATCCCTTCCCCTCGCAGGCAACTATCGACTATTGTCGCCTTGAATGCGAAGGCATTCGAGTACTTCTGGGATGCATAAACCCCCTCCGCATCGACACGCGGTAGCTTGTATCCTGCGTGGTGTCTTGTACTCTGTTCCCTCCCGTAGATGTACATAGGCTGTATGGCAGATGCTGGCATACCATCGGACACATTCGAGGTCCCGTACAATGTAACGCCTTCGACAATCAGAGTAGTACATCCTTGCATCGATGTTTGCTGCACAATCGCGTCCGTTGTACAAGACGAAAGCACGTCTTCTTGCCTTGGCTCTCACCGAGTGTCTGTCGTCTTCGACGTTGCCAATCAGCCGATCGATTGAGCCGATCGATTGTCTGAAGGGGCTCATTCTTCGAAGCTAAGAGATCGCGGGATCCTCAGTAGCCAGTGATAGTCGCTTGATCTCGTCAAACTTCTCGGAACCTCCTGCAGCAGACAAGCCTGGCTTTCCGTGCAGAGTCAGAGAGTACACAGCATGGAGGGGATAGCTCATGCCTGGTGTTGGGTGTCCAGGAGTTTCGGAATGTTGCCCTTCATGTGGCAAAATGCCTGTTTGACCGTGGCGTCCACTAAACTAAGGTATAGTCGTTATTTGAGTGTCTCGTTATCGGAAATGGCATCTTGGAAAAAATCACTCAACTCTTTACCTTCAACGTTGTATCTCTTCTTCAAAGACACTTTGATACCATTCCAGTCCGGAGCAAAGAAGGTGTGTGTCTCCTCTCCTAGTGACTGTTGTTGTTACTGATCAGTTCCGGATAGACATCAAAGACCGTTAAGCTATCTACGTCGTCTCGAGCCCGTATTGAACACCTGCTCCTCGCTTACCTCGCTCGGTCATCATTGGGTCAACCCACCTGGCACTCCCCCGCCCTTCGACCATTCTTGGCCCATTCCAATAGTTCATCCCGCGGTATCCCAAGGTCCTTGCTGTCAATTGATACAGTACCATGTCCTCGCCTTCCGAAGCACAGCTGCCGCCCACTTCGCCAGAGGCCCAAGCGCCTGGGCATGCTGCCGCTATCACCACATCTACGGAGGAATCGAAAACACCTCCTGGCTCGCCCTATCCCTGGAATCCCAAGGTCTTGGAGCCTGGGAACCGGCTAGACTCGCCTCTGCTCTCGTCCCACGATCCTGCCATGAACACGGGCGAAACGACTGCCCAGTTGGATCCATTCGCTATCTCCCTCGGCAAGTCAGTCGCAAACGTCAGTGTTCGACCATCCGCCGAGGGCCAGAAGGCAAGTGGTCAACAGAAGCCAAAGATCGCCACCAATACCTCTGAGAAAGCACGACCTCCTTCTACGGCCACAAGATACTGGAACAGTACCGTTGTATCGGAGAATAGAGTGAAGGAAGGGCGATTGAGACGAGCACTTCTCGAGAAGCGCATGGAGGATTCCAAACGACTGAGGGAACAGGGGCTCAAGAAGGCGAAAGCCATGAGCTTCACTTCACACATTGTCAATGGGAGGCTTGAGAAGGAAGTCAAATCCAAGACTACCATTCCCGACAAGGTCAAGCAAGGTGGTCTCAAGCCTGTCTTTGGTTCATTTGAAGGAGCTGCCACAAAGAGCTCCAAGGCAGTCATCTCCCGAAGAGCCCAGGAGGAATCGGTACCGATGAGCATCAAAGACGAGGCAGAGGCTGCCCATGACAGCGACATCAAAGAAGAAGCGGATGCAATCCCTGGAACTGGAGCGAATGCCTCTGCGACTGGCATGGGCATCGAACAAGGTGAGTACCGCATCTATTGCCCTTGCCTACCGTTCGTTACCTCTGTGACTATTGCCTACTATGGTGCTGACGACCTTCGCCCTCAGGAGCGCATGTATCTGAATACGCTCATGACGTATCGGGTGACCTCGTTGTCAAGCTTGAACGAATCGCCGTGTCTACCTTTTCCAAAGGGCAATCGTCGTCAGGGCAGAGTGATGTCAGACCAACCTTCAAGGCCGTCCAGGACGCAGAACTCGCTGGCGGGCAGGGGGATGGGCTCAAGATGTAGGCACATCAAGGAGCTCTTGAACCCTGGGCTAGTTCACAATTATCTCGAAATCGATCTCACTGGACGAAATACACCTGACAGATGACCTATACGAACTATACACGGGAGATGACCTTTTCCGTCCTCGACATTGATCCTTCTTGTCCAATTACGATATTTCTTCGTCACCTAATTGCTCGCTCTGGCGTGCTTCGAGTTTTGCTCCCTATACAGACTGCCCATGATGTGCAATATGTATCCCGTCGCTTCTAGTTCGGTCGCAGAGAAAGCGTGTCCTTGTGCCATCAAGTTCGCGGGGATTTGTCAAGAACAAACCGAGTGCACATACCGGACTGGCTCCACAGTTCTTAGTTTAAGCCATTCTTTTTCGAGAGAGATGTACAGTCATGGTACTATTGACAATCGATTTGTATATCTCGGTCGCATTCGGACATGCTTTCGGGGATAAATCTTATAGACAGCATGTCCCGTACAGCATGTCCACTGACTAATAATGTCCGTTTCTCCTCTACTTCACCATCCCGATCTCATACTCTTCGCTCATCGGTGGCCCATCGGTACGCATCCTCGCTCTGATTCGGACCCTAGACGTATGAATATCAGTCCTGCGGATGTGTTGGAGGACTGTCGATCATGGTCGAGGCGGGAGTTGTATCTTCCATACAGCCCTGGACGCAGACACTGTTTGTCCCTCTTTCTACGGTATTGACAGGGTCAAGTAGTATGTCGAGGTGGAAAGCGGCTCGGTGATTACAGACCTGGAAGTGATTGTGGAAGAATGTGCCTGTGCAAGTATCAGCTCATACTCTGTTGAAGGGCGGCCGATATACACTCACACATCTAGTGCTTGATGCTCAGAGCTCGTCTACCTCTAGGGCTCGACGTTCTTCATCCTTTCATGGTAAAGACTCCTCGCATCATGTCCCCACGCAGACCGATGTATGCTCAAGGCAAAGCTCACGATTCGGATAACTTCACCAATATACACAGTGGTGACCGCAAGTCTTTGAGAAGGCCGGATGATAGACCAGTAACGGTAAAACCGATTCGTAACTTGGATGAGATCTCGACTGGGAAAAGGGACTATTGACAAGGAGAGCGATATGGATCTCGTTGGCTTTGGGTGTTGAGGAGATCGGTGCAGTTGGCCGAGAATGGCTGGAAAGGGAGGAGGATGGTGATCCACATCATTGTGATCCTTTCGGAGCAGAGTCTCTTCCCCTGGACAGAGTCCGCAATTCCATTCCATTTACCTCTCCCACAGAGCTGCATGATGTATTCAGCAGGTTCTTCACGTGGGCATCGGAATGTCTACTCACCGCTTACGCGTGATAAGGAGCGTTGAGACCATTCTCCTCAAAGTCTTCCCTTGCCTACTCTTCATCGTCCTCGCCGATCTCGTCCGATCCGTCTGACAGTTCCGCCATCGCGAGCTTGATCTTCTTTCGGACTTGATGTTCAGCTTTGTACTTCTTGGCAATCGAATTCAGCTCAGAGTTCTTTGCGTTCAGCTCGGAGGTGACGCGTTTGACCTCCTTCAAAGCCGCATCTCTCTCCTTAGGAGCGATAGCGTTAGCTCAACATACCTCCAGAAGTTGGATGCAGTCACTCACTTTACGCAGCGTGTCTAGCGCTTGTTTGTCATTCTCCTCGAGGCATTTCATCAGCTTGCCAAACCAGGTCGCAAGTTCTTGCCGGTCTCCATAACCAAGAGTCATTGTCTGGTCTTTGGTCAAAGAATCGCACATTCCTTGAAAGAGCTTGAGGACTTTTTGCTGGTCGGCCTCCAGCTTTGCCTGCGGCTTGGCCGAAGCATCGAGGGCTGGAGGGTCTCGGCTCCGAGAGGCTGCTCCGGAGGGGCCTGCTGAAGTCATCTGTATCTCGTTTTGATGCTAGGCCTGGTGATCGCGACGCTCTTGAGATGAATGGATGAATGAATGAATGAATGAATAAATGAAGAGATGAACGAAAGAGTGGGATGTTTGTTGAATTGCTAAAATTGATATCAAAATGATGACGTGGTTTTTAAAGCACCGCCTAAAATGTCGATCTCCCCCGAATCTCTTTCCATCTCACTTTCTCACTTTCTCATTATTCTTCAAACTACTCAGCAACGATACATACCAGACTCTACCCATCTAGACCAGAAGCGACACGTCTGAGTTCAGACTTCCTGCTGAACCTCCCTCAACATTCCGCTCACTTACCGGATCATGATTACTCGATCTCGTCAAGCGTCCATCCAGCCAGATGAATCAACGCCCGCAGAGGGTTCTGCCCCCAAGGCGTATTCCATGAGCAAATCAGCTGTAGCGTCAAGGATCTATCGCAGTCGGTTTCCGCCTCCTCCAGAGCCATACAGAGAGCCAGCTGCATGGGCTCAGCCTACTGGTCGGAGGAAGGCCAAAGGAGCTCGCCGACAACGTGCTCCAACCTCGATGACGTCTACTACTTCACTCGCGCCGGAACGTCAACGCACCGACAAGAGACGAGAACAATTGTATCGGAATGGTCAAGGGGGATTCAACGATCAAGATAGGAATTTTAGAGAGGGCTGGGAAGAATTGAATCTCGGAGACTCCCACGCTGTGACTCGTCCACCTCGGGGTCGGAGGGACTATGACCTGTCTCCTGAGCGAGAAAGAGGACGAGAACGCGAGGAAGAAGACGACCAGAATGCTAGCAATTTCCATCACCTTTCTCCGATTGATCTCGATCTCAACCGGCTGTCTGATATGGAGAACGGTATGGAGGGTCCAAATTTTGATTTCCCCCCGGATGACGAACCTGTGAGCCTTTTTCATGGTCGGATTAGACAATTGCTAAAGGATATCGCTAGCTACCACATCATTTGAGGGGACCGGAAAGAGTCGATGCTCCTCAAGGAGCCTTCACTCCTCGGATCCTTCCACCGAGCAACTCGCATGGTCCCTTGCCTTCAACGCCGCAAGAAAAGATCGGTCAAAGTACGCGTGATTCTCGACAAACAAGAGTATGTCCAGCTCCTGTTCCCTGTCCCTGCGCTCCTCAAGGCCTCGCTGATATGTCTTCGTCAGGACTACCCTCTCACACCGACAAGCTCCCAAGCCGTCGCCATAAGGTACATGTACATGTGAGGAACTCGCCGAACCTCCTTCTCATCCTCCACCCCACCTGATCCACCCGGACCCGTGCTACTGGTAACGCGGTTTTGTGGTGATGCTTATCCATACTCGCATTCTGCGCTATCATCGCCATACCTACGGGTTCGACATCTGGAAGGCCCCCGGCACTTACCTGGTTTCCGGTCAGGGAACGACACGGATGACGGAGGATAATTCTCTGCGTCTCTCTCCACTCAACAAGCTGTGCCAGACAGTTCAGGTCATGTACATCGAGATTACTTTTGTCCCTTGACTACCCATTCAACATCAGGACCGGGGACCCTGGAGGGACTTCTCTCATCAACCCTCAATCCTTAATGCACTCGTTCCATCCGGTACTCTTGAACTTCTTTCAACAACCACGCTCGACTTCTGTGGCAACGTCCTGCATCCACATCTCTTTCGCCTCTCGAGAGGTCTCGCTTTGGTGATGGGTTCGGCGGCGTGGTGTCCTCAGACTCATCTCACTCTTGAGCGTTACGACAACCTTGCTCGACATGGGACACCACGTCACTATCATACTCGGCTTGATCTTAAGCCGTCCTTATTCCGCAACGATGATCACGTTCTGCAACAACCCTCCAAGCCACTCTGCAGGCTCAAGAGGACAGTGACCGACCGGCAAGCACGTTGTCGATCGATCTGGGCGATCATAGTCTCCCATCCGCCTTCCTCTGCCGTTCAGAGTCTCGACATTCTCCATTCGATTGGATTTCTTGTCATCAAGCCTTCATCTCTCAGGCCCGTCCACTCATCGGCTCCAAGGCAGGTATGTTTGTCGGGAACTCTACGCTTCCACCTGTGGAACGGACCGGTGGGGTGGGTCAGGACCTCGCGGACAGTCTTTGCGTTATTCCAGAAGCGCACTTGAGTTCCTCATACAGCAGGAGAATCGTTGAATATGCCGGTCATGGACAAGCCTTCAGTCCGGAGAGACCTTCCTTTGTCCATGCCGCATCCATGAGGGCAGGTGAGCAATACATTTTATCCGCTATCAGCCGACTTTGACGACCGCAGCATCTGCACGAGCTCTATGGCAACGGTATCGGATACACTCTTATCTGCTGCCACCCGATAACCGTCCTCATTCACCTGAATGATCAGAGCCGAACGCATGATCTCAAGGGCAAGGCGCTGATATCCTAGTATTGCCAAACTCATATACTACGTTCCCATGCACTGCTCCCTTCCCTCATCGTTCTCCTCGGGCAGCAGACCCAAGCTATCCAGCGGTCCCTCTTCATTGCATCGACTCGCATCCTCACGGTTCGAGAATCGGCCATATTTGTGCCACCATGGTGGCGAGTCGATACCACGCTGCCGCGTCAACGAAAGTGAAACTTGCTAAGATCAGATGAGGACAATCGAGAAACCGGCTCTGCACCAAATGATCACTCGCCCCCTCACGTCTGGGCTGGATAGTGATGACCCTCCCACACCATCTGAGAGAGGCGCAGTTCAACAAAAGCTCGCTCACGACCCTCTTGAAACATGGTGAGTGAGGCATGTGCTCTGGGTATGCAACGACTAACCTACTTTGCCTAGGCTTGCGGACGGGATGGCAGCGATTTTCAATGCGGGGGCCGGGTGTCTCGCCTCGCCACGCGTGTTTCTCCAAGAGATCTGCTTCCAGATGATTCTTCTGCCGGAGGTGACTTTCCGTCGGACAGCAGTAAACGACACTCCCGATCGGACTTCGCATTCCTCCTGCCCGACCCCACACGTCATGCCGCCGCCCTGGAGCTAACCCTGGGGGACTTCAGCTCTGATGAGACTCAAAGCCATATCATTTCTCAAGAACTCAGCGTGTGAGATCGCGCGACCTTGCGCGCAGAGGACTCACTGGAGATGCCGATTACTTCGACCGCTCAAGCATTTTACCTCTTGGACTCTCTTGCAACTATCCGCTCTGCATCGTCATCTGAGTCTTCACCTCCCCTGGTTAGGCCGGACCCAGACACATGTGGAGCGGTTGTCTCTCATCGTTCTCGAGATCCTTCGCAATGGTTTTATCGCTAAGCTCTGTATAACCCCCCCCCCCCCCCCCCCCCCCCCCCCTCCCCCAATGTGAAGACGGAGATCCTTCCCTGCCGCATGGTCGCTCTTCAGCATTGGCGGCGAGGGTAGCAAATGATAATGAGGCTATGGCTTAGGACGGAAGGATGGAAGTGGAATCGGAGCGTCTTTCAAAAGATACCTGAGGTGGAGATCGACATTACAGGCGAGGCCACCATGGCCGTCGTCCTGCTGGAGGATCTGGGAGATGCTTTGCTTGGGGCTTTGGAGTGAGCATTCGGATACTGGATGGTCGGTCTTCATAGTTGAGCTTCTTGTAACTGACAAGCATACAGCGCGGATTGTTTGGAGTACGTCATCAATCGTCAACGTGGAGTATTTTGCGAGCGAGAACGAGCCGCGTCATATCGTGAGCCACGCGGCAGGTGATTCCCGACACATCGATTATGATCTTGCTTCTCACTCCGGACCTGTCAATGCCCGCCCGCTCCAAATCGCGGCCCCGGGAAAGCGGAGCCGCTGCCCTATGATCCCCTCTTGATCAAGGACTTCAGTAGAGAGGACGCGAAAGAGGCCTTGCTGCAGAGATTATGAATAAACTGTGGGTCTTTCCTCATCAATGAGACCACTTCACTACTGTTATCAAGCTCAACGTATTCCGTAGGTTTTACACAGGAGGCTTTGCCGAGTCAGATGGCAAGACTGACTGTGTTTTGACACTCATCAAAGCAAGCCCCAACCCTTGCTTTCCTCCCACCTATGCGGCTCAACGGGTTGACCACGGTACATGCAGCAAAGTCCATATAGACTGCGGTATTCATGCTGGTTAACCTGTCTCCAGAATGGTCACCCTTGGCGCCAGACATCAAACACAGTGTTTCAACGCCATTCTTTGCACTTCAACCTCCTTCACTAGATCGGCCGGATGTAGGAGGCCAAGGTGGTAGGAGTAACACGACGAATGCTTGGACCATGGCTGGCTATGATCTTGCACGAGTCACAGGAGTCGCACGACCCCAAATCTCGGTACCCAGGCGTCAAGGTGCGAATTCACCTGCAGTCTCAAATCTCCCCGAATGGTGACCGACGCACTTCTTGGCTCGGCCTCACCCGAAGGCTCAGCTACTGCTTCAGTCTCATGTGTCAAGCAACTTTGCTCCTGGCCCACTTCGCTTTACCCTGAAACTGTCCTCGAAGGGATCAAAACAACCAACTTCCAAGTTGCTATCATGGATCGCGAATGATCGTCTCGACGCCCTGATCGAGATCTCTGTCAAGGATCCCTTCTCAGGTTCTGACTGGGATGGAAGAATCGAGGGACCGCTTCAACCCGTCGTCCAGCGGCTAATTAGTATGAGAGAGCCACCAGCGACTACAGTGTTGACAATCCTGTGGCATCGACACCA
Source organism: Kockovaella imperatae (assembly GCF_002102565.1). NCBI lineage: Eukaryota > Fungi > Basidiomycota > Tremellomycetes > Tremellales > Cuniculitremaceae > Kockovaella > Kockovaella imperatae. The sequence goes on from NW_019028963.1 coordinate 29,550, forward strand.
ACTGACCTGCCTCCGCCGGCTCGCGCGTAGCCACGCATCAGTCCGGACCGACTACGAATGATTGGTCATGGTGACTTGGGCGACAGTCTCGAAACGTCCAGTATCAGCCGGGCTTTGCTCCGATTTGACAATGACTCACTGGATCTATACCTACTCAAGGAGACAACGGATGGGGATATCCACGACAGGCTGTATCTGACATGGACATGAGTTGTGTCTAGAGCCCATTGACCCTCGATTGATCGGCGCCTGCAGGATGATCCATGCAGACTACACGGTGAGACCTATAATACCGTATGGAGCTGATAGTGCTAGGCGATCGCTCAATGTCAATCTTTTGCTTTTACCGATAGAGAGGAAGTATGCATCGATTTTGCTCGGAGTACAACTGCTCAACGCACTCATTCCGTCCAGAGTGGTCCTTGTTGCTCTTTGCAAGGACGGCAAGGCCTTTCTGTGTGGCCAAGGTGCAAATCCATAACATGGTACCAGTTCGTTGGGGTCTGGCGCGTACGCGTCACGGTAAATGCGTCTGAACGAGGCTCTGAACGAGTCTCGACTCACGCTGTCATGCTCCATCTTCGACCCCTTTTTGTCGCTCTGGGCGTTCCTTCACACATATGGCGATGACGACATGATGCTGATGAAGAGTCTTCTCCCCCCTTTACCAGTGATTGCCTCTCGGAGTATCTCTTCAATTAATAGCCGTTACAGCAAGACTGGCCGTATTAGTAACTCAATGAAGGTCAAATCCGCTCCTGGATCCGCCTCCTCGCTGTGGGTCCGCTGAGCCTTTTGGAAAACCGGAACTTTCTCTCAGCCAGGGCCGTAAGGACTCGACTCTGACCTATACTTTATGGCGAGGGCGGATTGGCCTTTTGACGCAGACCCTCGTTGCCTGCAGGAACCGGCGACTCGCAGCGACGCAGTCAGCTCGCATCCCCTTCATTTGACAAACGGAGGCACTTCTGAGCGCGCACGACACATACCTACATTCAAGCACTCTCGAGGGTCTGACTACGTTGCCCCTTTTCACGACCGTCATCCCAGATCAAGATACCTCGGACTACGTATACTTTGACTGCTCGTGGAGCGACACAGCCAAACTTCGGCAAGACCAATACTCACAACTATATGGACACAGAACCTATTCATCTGGACCATAAACCGTAATCTTTTGCAAAGGGGCAGGGCTATCATTGTGTTTGGAACTCGTTTAACACACATTTAGCCAGACGCCCAGCGGGGTTTTAGGATACTGGTTACAGCTGGGCCGGTCCCGATTTGCCGATTTTGATCGTATCGTTATCGCGCTCTCACGGCATGGGCATTGACTATAGGACTCTATGAACACCGCATGAAATAGTGATGCAGTGGACGAGCACCCCATAGGCCTTCCAATCTTGAAGGGAAAAAGCGCGCATGCATCTCATGCCTTCAGGACAGTTTGGCTTGATAGAAGACAAAACGCCCCGACTTACCCTGAAGCAATCTCTGAGGTTGATGTCTGTCTCGGTGCGGACTATATAAAGACTCCGAGAGCAAGCATGGCGTCGGAATCCTCGGCACTGACGACGTGTACTTTACAGTCCCAGTCATGGATGGTATTCCAGTAGAAGGAACGAGTCACAGAGACCCATACGTGACGCGTTGTTTTGATGTTTTGTTTTTGTTGTGCGTGGCGCCTGAAGAGAGACTGGTTCCATGGAGCCCAGTTACGTAAGGGTGGCGAAGTGGAAAATTCAAGTTGATGTAGAAGTGGCGGGAAAAGTTATCAAAAAAGGCTGGCGGTAGACGCATCCTTGTATCAATTGGTTTACAATACATCAATACATGTGCAATGCATAGCTCAACAGTGGGTGTGAATGGAATCTGAGAACCCGAGAGATCCTTCTGAGACCCATCTACTGCCTGCTCTGGCCTTCGAAAGATTCAACCATTTTAAGACCCTTGCTACCCATGTCGAAGGAGCCGCGGACGAGCTCGGGATAAAAGGGATGGCACGCATGCAGCCATCCTGCAACCAGTGTCATCCAGTAGCATTCTGGCTTCTGCGACGTCATTACTGTTGCGGGAGACTGAATTCTTGACTGACTGAGTCTCTTCTCATCCGTGTTCTCCTCCGCAAGCATGCATTGTCGGCTAAAAGGTGACGAGCTCTACAGCCTCTACCTATACGAGTGATGATACGACTCGAATCCCAGAAGTCATCAGAATTTTGAGGGTGACAAGGGTAAATCCCTGTACATGTGCATCCGGGCAGTCCCCTTCTGCTGGGAACCGTGAGAAAAACCGCTGAAGACATGCCATGCCATACCTATCCAGCTCCAGGGTCTTATTTGGATAGGAGGCTTCATGAACTGGAGATCCACCTGGTCAGCTCAAAGCCCACGCATGTACTCATCGCTAGGAGGCATACAATACCAGCGTCCCGTTCTACCACATATTCGAGCTCCCGTGCCCATGACCGAACATTTGAATGCTTCCCTCACAAGACAGCCTTTGGCATAGCACAACGATACTTCGTGCCACACGGCCCCTCAGCATTTGGATCCGCCATAATGATGGAATGAGCAGCTAAGACGCATTTGACCAAATCCGGTCTGCGGTGTCCTGGACGAGGATAACACCCGATACTTAATCAGGTCTTCAGTGTAAGTGGGCAAGTGTGTGCAACGGGATCTGCCGTGTAATGAAGAGTCTATAATCTCGGATTTCCTGGCAGGAGGGTTCGCACGTTGCTATGCGGGAGTGTTCAGCGAGGGTCAGGACCTGATGTGGGAGAGCTCGACCCTCAGACTTGGTTCAAGCTCGAATCTGGACGAAGATACAGACCTGAATGGTGCTCCAACTGACGATATGACCATTTCCGGGCCTAGCTGAAAAATGCCTCCTCCGCCCTTCCCGAGCCTCCAGATTGTTTTCACCCGACGGCCCAGTTTGAGAAAGAGGTACATGGAAGTCCATATCCGGAGAGTGTGACATTCTCGAACATGTGCCAGCTATCCCTGCATTAGCTTTTCCTCCTGCCTTGTCAAAACGATGCTTTCGAAAGTGTACCAAGGAACGAAAAGTTGGGCGTCAATGACGCTGGCCTCATCACGACCATCGCAGAGATATCGTTGTGGTTACCTTCGAAGTGAATAGACAGGGTGAGACTAAGTGAACGTTCAAGGACGGTCCCTGTTATGATGGACGTCCGGTGTAGTCCTTAGTTCTCAATTCAGACAGGGTACGGTCGGATATGAATAGATCACTTAGGACCTGCCCCGAGGTTCCCTGCACTTTCTCACACCCCACAGCATTTCTGTTCGTTTACCAATCCCAGGCACTCTGCAGTTCGTGAATCATAATCCCCTCATGTCCACTAGCTTGGACTTTCGTTCAAGCCTTGTCATCACCATGACTGGCAGACTTTTGCATCTCAAGAGGTTGAGTAACGACAAAGCTTATCGGTAAGAGCTGTCTGTGATACGTAGGGTTTTGAAGGTTATCAACTAATTATACTGCATAGGGGCAGGAAGAAGATGTGGATTAAAGTGTACTTACGGTAACAAAGCAGTCAAGGTATAGAGTAGATGACGAGTATGACCAGGGTTAATTATCATAAAATCACGGCCGGCCGAAATTTTGCTTCCGGAACCTCTACTTCCTTCTCTGAATCCCATCCTACTCTCTATCATATTTTTCATGTCCTCTGCGTCACATTCTGCTTGCATGCATGAGATTTGACGCCAACTTACCTCTGATCTCGACACTAGGGCGGACGCTATCCACCTATAGTAGCCCATGATATTGGGCTGGTGGACGAGGATCTGTCCCTGCCAGGGAGTCCAGGCCTTCTGACGTATGGGGCCAGGTATAGATCGATGCTCCTGCCTATGAATGCGTCTTTTGGTCAAAACTCTGTGTTTGAACCGTCCGATATGGTGTCGAGACGCAGTGTAAGTCGATTTTCGACTCGGTTGTTGCCTTGTAAACTTCGCGACAAGCGTCCGAGGCTGTACCCTGCTTTTCGAAGCAGAATTCGAGTACGTCCCACAATGGAGTACTATGGAAAGCCGCTGATGCGGTAAAAAAGCCAGTTGACTGACATGATTGACATACCCAAGTAGTATCGCCATCATTAATGGGAGCTCATAAGAGATGTCGAGCAGATCCCGAGTCGCAATGTCATCCGTATTCAGGGCATTCTTGCTCCTTGCACCGAGACATTGACCAAAGGGTCAGCATAGGTTTCGATGCAGTAGTCATAACCATCCCATAACACTCTCGTCTCCGGCTCTGTGGTCAACCGTCATCCTTGGGATTCTATGTTGTGACCTTTATTCTCCCGGGCATACACAAGGGCAATCAGATCGCCATCTCTCCGTTCTCAAATCCCCTATAGGTCGACGAATGCTTTCTGAGAGGAGAATGAGCCCCTTTAAACCTAGCAAGTGTTTCGCTAAAGTCATTCTGAGCGCACAAGGGAACTAAGTAACCACATCTCTTGAATTTGGTGACAGAGCGGAGAAATCGCACGAGACGTCGAGACGGCTGGCGATTCAACACCTGATGACACGATCCAAATTAACCACTACGCCTGGGTCCGATCGCTTGTGTCAGCCGCCTTCATGCCACCTGACGTCAGTTCTGCCCGATCCTTCTGGCTGATAGTAGCGGACTGTGAGTGATACTCGCGAGTTGTCCCCAATAGAATTCTCTCTTTACCCTTGACTGCTCGTTAAATCCGTCAAGTTGAGATTATGACGACTGCAGTGACCATCTCATTTCCACAAAGCGAAGGTGACTCAGTGTGGGAGAACTATGTCATGGGACAGCCGTGCTCCTGTATCGCTCTGGTATCCACAAGCCTGAGCAGTGTCAGTTGGGATGGTTTCATTTCGCACCCGCCCACTCATATGGGCAGCATTATGGCAGATGAGGATCCCCGCTTCACCATCGGCAGGGAGCTACGGGGGAGAAGTGTTGGACGAGTGGGCCACTACCGCGAATCGCTCACAATGGGAGCACCATCAATACCTGGGCGACTTGACTCGCATACAGTAGGTAGCGGCATCTGCCGCCCAAGGTTGGCAGCCGAAATGCCCGCAGCTCTTGGTCTGAGACCGCTTCCGGCAGATGCGTGAAGTGTACTTTTTCGGTGGTTAAAAGCCATCCATCATCAATAAATGCATTGGGGCAGGGGCTATTGGGGTGTTTTGGTCCTAAAAAGACTACAGAAGGGGACTTGAAAACGGCAATATCTACGCAAAATCCATTTTTGTTTATCTCTACCTGTAGTATGGCCAAAAGGTCAATAAATAACGGCGATGACGGTCCCGGAACGACGAAGAAATCTGTAGGTCAGCCTGGGTACTGCATATCTGGATAGTGATCACTATAGTCCGACCGTGACCATTGATGTCATGCGTGAGAGACCGAATTGACGTCGTTGCGGGAATCGAAATCTTACTGCTCGAGACGATGAACTACAATCTCCGAACACCTCTCCTCGTTCCAGATAGGATGATAGAATGAAAGAAAGAGAACAGGGGAAGCACGGGGACGGCCTGTTCGGCGTGTATATCAAACTCGGAACGACCAGCTGCGCCGAGTACCGGGCGCTATCATGCATCAACCCGCTTAAACCACATCTACGTACTCGCGCAATTAGTCACCGTCATCATACGTTGGCTGCCACCACCGCTGTGCATGTGCCGTACTCATGGACCCGGATCCTGGCTCCGACTGAGGGACATCCACAAGCGCAGGCGGATGCAGCGCCGAGTACTGCCCGTCCAATGTTTCTGACTCGGCGAGACTCTGGTCATCGAACTCTGTGAGCGTCGACCGTCATGCAGGTCCAACAGCAAATCGAAGTCAACCCAGATTCGACGGCAGCGTACGTGCTCCTGCACCCCGAGCCGCTCATCGCCTCAAATCGTCGGCTCCTCCTTGAGGTTACCTACCAGTGAAGTCAGACTCATTCCTTAGATCTCCACCCTGCCCCCTCCCTCACCTAGATTATGGCACATTTCAAGCAAGTTGCAACGAGATCTATACCATATGGGCGGGATGCTGTGAGAATGCGATAAGTTATCATTCACCCAGGCAGGAACGGAGAGTGTGGAGCAGTAGTATCCAGAGGGGTGGTGGCTCGACACTGTGCATGCGATCCGACTTGAGATGACGGCTTGCGACTGACGTGCTCTGGACAACCGATCGTATGTGGTGTCCGTCCTGAAATGAACCACTGAATCGAGTCGTCCAAAAGAGGAGTTGACTCCGACCAATTCTCTGATGGACTGTGGCACGAACCAAAGCCATCTCGCACCAAAATCTCTGGCAAATCTGTCGTCATACTCTGCGCTGTACCATTGAGGGTAATAAACCCGGTACGAGGCTTATCGGATAGTTTAGTCAAAATGATAATCTGACGAGAAAATGAACAGTCTTGGGGGGCTATTGGTGCCAACAAAGAGGTGTGCTATAGTCCTCTGCACCGGGGCAGGTGCGCCACAGCTAATATACATTGATATTGGAGACTATGACGGTTTTCCAGAAAGTCGACGGAAATGACATCAAAATGTTGAAAACTGTTCTGCCTGACGCTGTTGTCCGGATGAGTCATCAGCACCCTTGTAGCTCCCGGCGCCGCCTCACAGAGCCACTTATACTCCTCGTCGAGATCGCCATGCTCGAAAGTCTATGTTGTGTATGCAAGTCGGTCTCGTCATGGGTGTGCCATTGCATAGAATGAAGGTTGTTCGACTTCTCAGCGGGATGGACCCTTATTGTGTCTTTCATTTCAACCTCCAAGTTGACCTTACACGCGTGATTCGGGCCAGAACATCCATCGCTCGGAGGGATCCACGGGAATTCCTTCACGTAGGGCTCAAGTGTTGATTCATTCAGCCGCGCCGAGCAGTGGTAGTACGTGACTTTCACGCAAATTACATATATCTTCATGTACTTTAGGACTCAGACGACTGCAGTATGTGATAATCCTGCGGTCTATCACCAATGGAACTGTCTGATTGGTGGACTGATTCGTCGTGCGTTTCATGGTCTGTGTTTAGACCATAGTGTACAGCAGGGCTCTTGCCGGTGCAAGAGACGCGCAAAGCTATAAAAAGATTTCGGTTGCCTTTGGCTTTGCTTCCGTCGCTCCCCATTCATCCCAATTCCTATCAACCCATTGTTTCTGGCCAGCCTCATGAATTATGCGTGTCATATCTGCTGCCCGCATGCACCATATTCACCTTATCACCAGCAATGGCACAGTTCAGCTCGTCCGAACTGGTGCGCTCAATCGATGGGCTGTCTCCGAACAAGCAAATAGTGTAAGCCCGGACCCGATTCTTTCAGCCGTAAACTTGACAAATACGCTCAGGCTCACGCTCGAGGAATCCTGTACCTTCTCACAGTTCGATCTGAATATCAGCCTTGCTGTGACTTTCCACACTCGGCCTCTCTCTCTCTTCTGTTCATGTACGGGTAGTCTTACAGGCCTTTAAGCTGCAATGTACCTACCAACTTGCTTGTTCTTCGACCTTCTGCTCTATCTTAGTCTTCACTGTCACGTCCCCTCAATCGCTCTTTCTAGCTCAGTATACGCGACGATTGACGAGCACACAAAGATCCTTCCGAAACCCTGGCCTAGATTTAAGGATCATGCTGATCAAGCTCAGGTCCTCACTCATTTGACATCTTGCACAACTCGCTGATCCTCTATTCATAGTGTCCATGACGTGAGACCGTATAAGATGTACATTCCTCACTCATGATTGCATACAAGTGGATCTCTGACAACGATTCATGTCTCAAACTGGTCTCAGATAGTCCTTGAGCACACCCCACACCCCTCGCGATATCTGGGTCGTTCTGGCCCTTCATTTCCCAACATATGAAAAGCCTGTTTCAGTACAACGCCCTTCCATGTGGGGTCAAAAAGCCAGCACTCCACGCAGTCAAGCGAATCTTTCATCGAGATCCGAACAGGATGGACGAAGTGACAAGTATGTATCTAGGCTCATTAAGGGAAGACTACAAGCTGATTAGTCTTTTACTGTTCAAAGAAATTGATGGCCCATGGGAGATCATCCACAATACGGGAGATGCAAGCGATATCAAGCTACCTTGCCCGCTCACTCAGTATCACAGATCAATACATAAAACATCGTAGTTCACCTCGATCTGCAGAGCTGTATCATTATGACGATGTGAGTGGAACATCGCTCTCTTTCAAAGCTTGCTTTACTTGGCGCTCCAAATAGTGGCATGTAAGGTAGATATTCAACTTGGCAACCATAGATTTACTCTCTTGCGGACTCAGCTGGCGGTAATGACGGACACGACGTCTTGATTATGATCCATTAACGCGAGCCAAAGCTATTTATGGATTCGAGACGTAACACACTGTAATCGTGTACTTTTGGGATCGTCAGAGATAGTATGTATGTATTCCGGTGTCCCGGAGCAGCCAACATCATCCGAGGCTATATCTTGCCCTCTTACCTGCCACCAGTGGACCAGCAATGAGTTCATAACTTCCAGTCCTGTTCCGAAAACCACGTTTTCAGGATGACAATGACGTCAGATTAATAAAAGGTTCCCCTCGCTTAATAGAAAATTGGTCCTAGGTTAATAAGGCGCAAGCTTCTGCCTGAGCCACGTGCCACACCATAGATTGATGGTAGATTAATATTGTGAGGTTAATAGAAGCTTAGTTATTATTGACGATACGCGTCGCTTAATAGAAAATTAGTTCAAGATAGGTTAATAAGGAATAATAGGTTAATAGAATTTAAGACATCCTCGGGACATCTCCCCCTTTGCTCAACCGCGCGATGACACTTCGCTGCCACTAACGGCATTATGAGATAACGCCGATCGCCAGCACACACCCCTCATTACGGTCGACTCTGCTGGCAGACACCAAGGCTGTGTATCTCGACGGCCAAGCTCCTATCCTTCTCGCCGCTTTCGGCTCTGCTCATAACGTCTTCATGGTCGATCGTCTCTCGAGTTCATGGCTAGATGTCTACTTTCCTACATTTACAAATGGAAAGAGCCGTTGATGCGAACCCCAATCTGTCGCTGATGAGGTCGACTTCACGAGGGATAACAAACAGTTTCGATGCATATCGAGAGTCAGAGCATATCCTTCCAGGGAGGATGTCGAACAAAAGGGACCACTCTATACCCAAACACCATTCCCCTCCCAGACCACATCGCTGTAGGTCATTCCATCGCGTACAGCCTAAACGACGTCATTCAACCTATCTCTTATTCTTGTTCATCCCATCGAGAATTCTGCATATGAGCATCGATGCGCCCCCAGCACCCTCCATGCATGGATGGATGGAGAGGCTGCAAGTCTATCTGCGCCACTCCCGCCCCCGCCGTGTAGCGGTGTCACCTTCAGCTGGACAACCCCCCTCTCCTCCTCACTCCTTCCCTCTCCCCTCCGCAGACCTTTGACTTCGAGGAGCCGTCTGCATCTCTCAGCGCCCCCATTTCGGTACGAACAGACGCCTCACAGGAATCATCGTCAAGGAAATTTAAGGATCGGCCACTTTTGGAAGCCAAAATCACCTCCATCGATAAGGGAACAACAGAGAAAGGCCTGCTCCTCCGTGGGATTTTCACATCTCTTAGATCTATACCGGCAAGCCGTTCGACAGTCCCCAGCGCTGACAGACTGTGATCGACCATTTCTCGGCTGCGCGTCCAGCCGGGTCTTTGCCCTTACCGTTTGAGGTGAGTCCTGACGCGTCAGCCGCGAGTCTCTCAACTGAGCATCGTGCACTGGAATGCAGGTTGATGAAGGCAAAGCAAGACAAGGAGGAGCGAATCACCAGCGTCAGAAGGCTGGATGAACGACTGAATTTTGAGCTTCCAGCTTCTCCTCTTGCTCGCAGTATCACCCTCCGCTCCACCTCGCCACCCTTCCCCACCCCTAGGCCTCTCTTGGCTGTCGCTCCCCTCCCATTGCCGCCAATTCATGCATACCGACTATCACCACCACATCTCACGGCATCGGTCTCTGATGCTGATCTTCCTAGACCGTCCCGTACTTCCTCTTAATTCCTCCTCAGATTGGACCTGTTGGCCTCGGTGATCTCTCTTTATTCCCACATGCTCCACCCCGACCATCAGATTCTGGTTTGTAACCAGCTCATGATCAACTGGAGACTGAAATGACCCGTACCTCATCTGCCGAATCCTCGGTGGTGGCTTCCCCCTGACTTCGGCACTAGATAGGGGATGTGAGAAGCAACCTGAGATATCCGGTGCTTGTCGCGATGCTGGGCAGTTCTGAAGGAGTCGACTTCGGACTGAAAGGTGAGGAGGGGGACGAGGGGGGGGCATAAAAGCGGCTGCGCCATCTAACGACACAGAGCTGTGTGAGTCCAACGGCTATCCAGTTCCGCGGGTCGGTGGCTCACCCATGTAGTAGGTACGCTCTAGGCTAACATGACGGAGTTCACCTTCAGAGGAGCTGCTGCCCAGCTGGGCGGAGCGTGAAAAACGTGAGTCACAGGCTTCGAAGCCGGAGGAGCTAACCTGTACAGCACACAACAGGTTGAAACAAAAGAGGCCGTAGTCAGCCCAACGGCAAATCTACTAGGTGTTCAAAGTGCGAGAGGTCATTCTTGAACCGGGTTGTTCCCTGGATGACAGGGTGCTACGGTGATAGTGAGCCCCACGAGTGACCGTATGACGGCTTCCAGCTCTAGGGAACAAAGATGCACGAAGTGCACTGCAATACGGCGTCCGTGTAGCTGGACGGACGGCTAGGTACACAAAGCGATCCACTTAGTAGGTCGAGATGTCATCAACATCTCGCTACAGATGCTGGCGCCTGACGTAGCTATCCAGGCAAGATGTGACATCGAAGAGTTTCGCAGATCTGCTGTGGCCGGACTCGATTCGATCTTGGGCGGTTATCGGGCTGAAGTTGGGGCTGGTCTATTAGGCCCTGCTGCTCGTTCGGTTCGGCACGCCTTTCTGGGATCGCTCGAATCTTACCGCGAAAGCCTCGAGACTTGCACCATCTTGCCGTCAGCTGGGTCGTCATTAGCCTATGCCTCCTCCGGTGGCTCCACGAGCCTTATCAAACTTGTTAAGCTGAGTCTCGGTACGGTGCAGGGGAGATGAACGAGGGTGAGCGAGACAGACTTTCACGTAAGAGGGCTCAAAGAGGCAGGACGATGGAGCCGAAATGGTCATAGAAGCCTTGGCAACTCAGAACACTCGTCGTTTGGTCCATGGCAATGCAAGCGTAATGTGCATTCGTCCAAAGTGGAAACCATACGATCTATCATCAGATGAAGGCTATTGATTCCGATCGACAGTGAGGTGAAATCGACCGTAGAGTGACGAATACGAAGTGGGGTATTCACAGTGACAACCGAATAGTGACAAATATGGAGTGGAACACATATGGCGAGGACCCAAAACTGAGAAACAAAGTACAATACAGTAGTGAATAGCGGAGGGTGACAGGAGTTACGTAGTAAGCGTGCAAGAATCCCGTCACTTAGCTCATACTGTACAAGCTCTTCACCACCTGCCCTTCGAGTCTTCACACGACTCACGCCGATATATTTGTGGACCTCCTATAGATACGCCGCCTTAATGTCTTTACCTTTCATCACAACTCTTTCTGTCTCCTGGAGCTCTCTCTTGCAAGTCACCCGCCATCATCTCGGCGACTACAGAGGATGCGCAACCGACCCAACAACCCCTCAAGAAGGCGTAGAGCAGCCGTTCGTAAGACTCCATTCTCAACGAACGGCAGATCCAATGTCAGCCTCTGGGTGCGAAGAAATCCAAAGGAGCTGGAGCACGAGTGAGTGAGTGGTGATCTGACTCATACCGTGAGTCGATGGGGTCTCGTATGCCCAGACGCTCTATGACCCAACCGGACGTACCCAAAAGTCCTGCCTGCTCCAGACCGTCTCACACTCGTGCGACAGAAGAGGATGTAGAGTTCACTCCTGACGACTCATCGCACAGAACGCGCGGGACAGACTCTCAATCGATGCGGAGCTGAAAGGATCCGGCCCCAGGTGACCTGGCTTTCTGCATGACCCGATTGGTCTCGCAATTGGCACAGACAATGAGCGATGAGCATGGAAGGCCTAAAATGCCCCTCAATGCAGGATCTTCCATGTTTGTCAATCGCTGAGAATGATTTCCTTAGACACGTCAGGTCGACGCCGTTGGTGACATTCAACACGGCCTTTCTAGTGGGCACGCTCTTTCAAGTGCTGACAGTTCCTCGTGTGACCCGCACGCCCTGTCTTTAGCCCGCGGTTCTACGCAATTGCAATTATCCACATTGTTGCAGACAAGCTTGCAGTGGGCCTGATTCACAGTACGCCTCTGTCCTTACTGATGCACTACTAAAATTCCGATATCCTGATGGCCCGAGTACCCTAATGACCCATGAACCCTGATGACTCGAATGCACCCGAACTGTCGGTCTGATGAGCTATTCAATCTTACGCCTTACTGCCTGGCATAGGTAGTCAAGAAGTATAGAAGAACATGGAGACCTTGTTCATCATGCCCAGCTCCTGAGTAGACACACGATCTCAGCGAGCCTCACCGATTCTTGGCCCACATTTGAAGGAAGTGGCAAAGAGAGATGGATTTCGAGTGGAGATGATGGGAGGGAGAACAAGAGAACAAGACCTGGCGGTCCAAGTCCCGACATTGAGATACCTCTTCGACTGCCTAGATCGTCGGGCGAAGATTGGTTCCCGGCTTTGAAGACGCGTCGAATGCAGATCGTGGCTGCGCTGAGATTGGGACATAACACGATGATGGACGATGTCGAAGTATCAGGCAAGTTACCTGTGCTTTCCTTTACGATTTTGGTTGACCTGGATTAGCTACGCCAGAGCTGCTTTTGTCTTGAAATCTTCGTTGTATGGATTGATCCTGCTGCTACCACCCGGGGAAACCTTGGCCCTTTGGCCATACTGCGGTCATCGCGACGTACATTCTCATACCGATCGAGGAAGTGAGTGATCAAGTATCCACTGCCTTGGAGTCCGTGTTGATCATTCATTTTGGAATATTTCGTGATAGTACCCATCAATGTCCCCGACTCAAGCAACCCTCCACCTCGTCCCGTGTGAGATGAAGATACACCTGAGTTCTGTCCACACCTCTCGACGGGCTGACCAACGTTATACTCCAAAGAATACGACTGTCTCGAGTCCTCACACGTAGGCATTTTTACTCCACTCCCGAAGATTCGATATCTCACGGCATCCGTATACGAGTCGGCTCTCAGGTGCCAGGAGGCTACAATTCCGATCATCACTGGGCCATGAGGCTACCAGGAATATGGTAGGTAATTTTATGAGCTAATTAAGATTGTCTTCATGTCAGAGTTGACGAGTGGAGGCCCGAAAGTACTGAAGCAGCGAAAGATAAGAAGACCTGTGAGCCCATTGCTGGACAATTTGATTAGCTTCCCCCTTATTGAGCATCGGCTCCTCCGCTATGCTCGAAAAATAAACCCAAATGCTTGAGCGATGGAACTCGGGCGAGGCAAAAGTGTCGCTCAGACGGATTCTCCTCAATGATTCTCCTGGGAACGCGTAGGGAGGTTGATGCTTGTTGACGTCATCTGACACAAGGTCCCTGAGATCGGATGCACTCAAGGCAAACCCAGCAGACGCTCTGAGATCAAGCAAGCATGGTGATGCTTCCCTTGAACCTTTCTCATGAGACTCGGGACAGGGATCTATACTCCGCAAGAAAGTCACTTCTTTATTCTGCAAAAGGCTGGCGACATAAATTATGACAACCATCCAGGTAAGTCATGGTCCCGAGCCTGCTCTGACGGTAATCGATCTGACGTTCCCATACCTGCTTGCGCGTGGCTTTCTTTCGGAAAGTCTCTGGCAGAGAGTTCACGCAATGGCTGTTTATCGTACGAGGTCTCCAACGATCTCATCACGCCACTTATTCTAAATATCCACATGGACTTATTGCGCAAACCCTGTTGAACCATCTGACCCCTCAGGAAACCCTTACGAAATATGGGTCTTTCAATCTTCATGCATCTCCATGTCGGGAACAGTATACTGTAGTCACCAGTGAACGCCCCAATCCCCTCAGCGTCTCTGATTAGGTCAAACTCGGCTGATTCTCGCACTCATACCTCCCGCAGCCGTGTTGTTCCACTCGTTGCTCTCCGTCATTGTTCTCGCTCAAGATTGCTCACCACCCTGAATGTGACTCTTCGATTAACCCAATGTTTCCATGTTCTTGCCATATTGATTGCCTCACACCACTTCAGCATACTGCCGAAGATAGACCCAGATCCCGTTGACATGGGCGACGATCGCGAAAAGACTGTGAATGCTACGACTGCCATCATTGGTACGACCGTCAAAAACCGTGCATCCCCCTCGCTCTCTTCCCTTGTTTCGCATGATTATTGTCCATGATATCTGTCAAGATCAGGCGACGCATAAATTACGAACATGGCTCAGAATCCAGCTCGAGTCTTATGTAGGTGTCAGGGAAGGGGATGGTTATAGCCAGATGCTTGTATGTTCTCGACAAGTCACGCAATAGGCAGAGGGAAGACAGAGGAACTATCAATCCATGTCGAACACCGTTGTAACTTGTACCATATATATATTAAATCCTGTCAAGTAACCGGAGCATTCCTGTCCAGCCACCCTCGGTCATTGACCCTCGGTCATGCCCGCCATCTCCGCTCGACCATGGATTGTGCAGTATCATGAGAGTAGGATGGATGTCACTTGTGTATGTATCACCTGATGCACCCATTGATCTGCAATCTTCTGACGTCCTGCTCCAGCCTCGCCCTTGCCGGCTTTAGCCTGATCCCATTTTCTGTAATCGATGAAGCCTGGCTAATCTGAAGACTCTCATTCTCCAGCAGGAACTGAAGGCAAGGGAGTGATTAACCCATAAACATTCTGAAGGCTCAGCACCGCCGGATGAAGGCAGTCATGCAGGCTCTCATGATCGATCGAAAGGGACAGCCCTGCCATTTGAGCGCCTGGCCAGAGTCGTCTGCGAGGCTAGCAAGCGCATTTGACGAACCAATCTGAAGACCAGCTTTCCACCTTGTTTGAATAGGCGGTCGCAGGAACCCAACAACCCGACAACTGGTTTCCGATCACGACTGGACGATTCTCCGCCACTCTGGCATCCGGTCTCCAGGGGTCGACCTCACGAACCCGACTTTGCTTTCCCTTCCTTCCTTACCCGGTATGATGTGCAATATCCCCTTCTCAGTCAATCTCGAGGGAAATTTTGACAATCTCAAGTCTGAGTAGACAACGACAACCAGTCGTTCTCAAAGCGACCTACGTCAACAGTACACTGGAGCTTCTACCCTCACATGTCTGATTCATCTTTACCTGATCATGCTTCAACGATGTGTATCGCCAGTCTGATCCCCGATACTCCTTTATATTCCCCGCGATCCGTCCTTGAACCTCATCCATGGTCCTTCATTGTCAACGCACTGTCTATAAGATGGGATCATGCTGCATGTTTGGCTGGAACTGTAAACATGTAAATAGGATCCACAGCTTTTTGTTCGGATGGAGCTTGCTTATCATCTCGTAAGAATCCGGCACACGGCCCTCAGAACTTATAGTGGGCTCCTCTCTCGCCTTTCTAGCAGGTGCTAGGTGATTAGATGTGATGTCCCGGCGATTCCTGAGCTGATAAATGGAGACAAATGAGCGAACAACCCATGGAAACGAGCGATCGTTCCAACGAGTCTCCATGACGTGCCCTCTTCACTTGACCGCTCATAGATGGAGCACGAGGAAATTTATGAGACTGATCAGTATTCATCTGCTCGGCAGAAGACATGAGTCCTTTTTCTCTCGGCCTTTCGTGGTCTGACACGGACGGACAATTGCGATTTACAAGTCTGAGCAGTGCTTGTGCGAGGGAGTTTGGGTTGCCGTCAACGGTTGGGTCTCATGGAGATCCTGAGCAGGCGATCGGATAAGCTTTTTATTATTTGCAGGCCATGCAGTAGTAGTCCATGACACAATTCCTGTTGAATAACAGATGAGTCCACAAAACAATTTCAGTTGATCCACAGGTAAATCAAAGTATTTCGCGCGAATAAATAACGATCCTATCCCAGGTATTGACCGGAGATACATGACATACATAACTCGCTAGACCAATGCCTCGGTGGTTTATTGAGCGATCTTATACAGTCCCGACACCTGAGGCGCAGAACTTAATACTTCCGCGTGTTTCTGTGATGGACATCTGCGACTCCACTGAACTGGAAGCGGCTAAATATGGTTCTTGTTTTTGTTGACAAACTCTCTCTTCCATTGCGGGCTAAGTGTACTGCATCCATTGGAGATCCTGTGCGAAGACCATCTCATGAGGCAAAGTGAACATAAATAAATAGTGATAACAACTTCACGGGCTGAAGAACTCAATGATTCACAGCCATATCCCATTGCATCAGCGTGGCCTCGACTCAAAGTATGCTGTGGACTGTCGAAGATGCAGAGGAATTTTTCTCAATCTTTCTCAATTTGCATTCAGTTATCCCGAATAATCAATTCAAGTTTTGCAAAACGTTTGCAAAAAGTTCGAAAAGCATAGTTTGCAAAAATTTGCAAAACATTTGGCACACATTCTGCAAACCTCGGAAACAATTCTCCATAATTTATTTCCGGGACATCCCAGTCGTGGAGGTCAAGAATTTGCGATTACACGTTGGATCTCAGTACAGAGCGCAGGGTGATGAGTCAAGGACAGAGCATGAAAGCCCAAGAATTTACATACCCACGGGAATACTGCAACTCATTCCGGCGTGTCTATGGTTTGACAATTTTGGCACAGATATATCAGACACTGAGTAATTCCGAAATCACGGGGAGGCATTGCCAACATTTATTCGTATTGTTTGAATCGCCTCGAGTACTCAAGGTATCGGAAACTGACTCTGTGTATATCAACTTGGAATGGAAGTATCTTTACAGGAGAAACGGGGGCTTATCATTGAAAGAGACAGTCCGGGTCTCACCGGAAATCCCTGCGCCCACTAAAACATAGATGATTCTTACGCCGGACGCGAAGTGAAAGATCCTCGATTGTTGTGTACAAACTTAGCATGAATAAGATTCCATCTATTGTCCAGAATTGTATCAGCGGAAAAATTACAGCTCCATTCATCTAGAGACGCTTCGGGACGACAGGGGTCAGTAACCCTTGAAGTGCGCTTATTTGTGAATATTGTGCTTCCCGATGACCTAATGTACAGCTCAATGTGTTTAATGTATGATTTTTTCGCAGAACCAGCAAAAAATCTTGATGTATATATAGCCCAGCCATATTGGTCGGCTCAATCACCTTAAATTACAGCCCGACGTGTCTAATAAGTCGTTTCGCTGCGATAGCGTCATTGATTAGGTCATTTTAGCTGCTTTCGGGACTCCCATATCGGACGACTCAATGAACCTAAAGTACAACCCAATGTATCTAATGATTCGTTTCGCTGCAATAGCGTCACTTGGATTAGGTCATTAAAGCTGCTTTCGGGACTACAAGTATTTCCTACGGTCTTTTGGGTCATATCTAATTTCATCTTTGAAATTCCTTTGATATACATGATAACACTCAGAATGTTTTGTCCAGATTCGAATTTGAATTCTCCATCAATAACAACTGCTCAAACTTCGCGGCCTGGCATTCATTCGCAAGAGCTGTACATCCCAAGCAGACTCGAAACCGGCATGAAAGAACATGATGGTTGTAATTGTGCTGTAAGTCGCCGACAAGGAGCATCAAAACACAAATGTACCGCATGAAGACGGCGACGGGTTATGAGAAATGACGGGGCCTGTCGCTATGCGGTCTGTTCTCGGGAATCTTCTGACCCGAACCCCTGTCTTGTCCAACGAGAGCCATGCTCGTGCAGCATGGTCTGGGAGTAACGGACCCATGTTTCCATTTTTCCTGAAGTGCAAACGATGCAATGAAACAATTAGATTTATTTGAATTATTTTCTTCTCTCGATATTCTCATAGTGTGCAGCACAATATCAGCAAAGAATTTGATATTCGCACTTTTACTCCTTGGATCAACACTCGTAGGACTCATCCCATGCAAGAAAAATGAGGCAGCAGCAGAAACCGTGCAAGAACTCAATTTACAGTACAACGCATCGCATCACATTTAAAGTACAGCTCAATACACTTAAAGTAATCCCCGATCCATGTGAAGTACAGCTCAATACACTTAAAGTTATCCTAAACATAGGTGAAGTACAGCTCAATACACTCAAAGTAATCCCCGATATAGGTGAAGTACAACTCAAATTGTTTGTGAAAGCAATTCTTTGGTCTGAGTTTGCAAGAAATGTGGCCACTTAATGAATGAGCGGTGCTCGAAGAGTTCCAGTCAGCGGAATTTGTAGACATGATTTAATGGACACATCAAGATGCGCAAATTACAGCTTAATGAATTTTCGACATTATATCAAAAGCACGCTCCTGCCGAATCTTGAACAAACATTGAGCAAACATAGTACAACAAGCTACGGATCAGAAGTACGTTCACGTCGAGTGCTTTAGGAATCGCCTGTGCGCTGGTGACAAGAAGGTATTGTTACATTTAATGTCACATGCTCGGCCACCAGCAGGGACTTCGCGTTACTGCTCAAAAACTGGCAAGTTTTGTGCTCGCCGCACCGCATTGATCCAATGATTCGGGAGTCTGGCTAATTCTTGGATGAGCGCGGGTGCATCTCGTTGAGACATTCCAATTTCCAGCGTTCAATATAAATCGATAAGATGGGAGACCGAACTTGTCAGTGCATCATTTCGACGGTGCAGACTTCAAATAACAATCTCGTTCCAATCACCAACGCTCTGCAACCAACAATCAACGTCAAAAAATACTGGAGAACCCGTCATGACATTGCATACTTCTGATTGCGCATACTTCCTCAAGCCATAATCTACACTGTGTGCAGTCATAACATGGGCTT
Organism: Kockovaella imperatae; assembly: GCF_002102565.1. Lineage (NCBI taxonomy): Eukaryota > Fungi > Basidiomycota > Tremellomycetes > Tremellales > Cuniculitremaceae > Kockovaella > Kockovaella imperatae. The sequence goes on from NW_019028963.1 coordinate 48,574, forward strand.
ACCACATGTCGGCAGTATGTTCTTCATGAAGCTCGGTCTGTCTATTCCCAAGGACTGCGGGAGGGGCGATTGTCTTACGTCAAAAGAGATTGAGACATGGGGAGGGCGTGCTATCGGTGCATATAATTAGCACGCAGCTCATTTTGTCGAAGAAGAGGCGTCTTATGGTTGCTGATTGCGATGACTGGATTCCCATCCCTATCAATACCCCTGATGGTATGTTGAACCGTTCTAAAACTGAATCTTTCAATAGGTCGCCGCAACATATAATGGGCCGTACGACAGTGAATTCAATCGATGATTATCGGGTTATTCTGAATTTAAGCTGACGAATGGATATACTAAATCACCACCTCAGAGTGTTTGGGCCGGATTCAGCTTATTGGAGACATTGGAGTCGAAAAATATCGTATGAGCTGATCTTCTTCCAAGAATCCTGTTGCCCCTTTCGAAATGTCCATTTCTCAATTCCCAAGACGTAACGTCAGTGCTGAGGCATACCTGTAACCTTACCAAAAATATACACATAGTGCAGCACATTATGTATTAAGTGATGGATGACATTACTTGACCTTACCAAAAATATACACATATTAGTGCAGCACACTATGTATTGGGTGATGACATTACTTGATCTTGCTACCTCCAATCCGACAGCAATCAGTCATGGTAGTATTCGATCTCAAAGAAACTGCAGATCTGTCGACTCCAAGTTTTGGCAAAAGACCTCGTCCAAAAACCATGATGTCGGTAAAAGTGAACAAAGTACAGCACGTTATGGTGAACGTCTCATCCCGCGAGCGAAGTGGGGGTCAGTATCGCCGAAGTGTCAGCTTCTTGCTAGAGTGTCAGCTTTTTGCAGAAAACTAAGAAGCGTGATGTCTCAGCCAAGAGAAGCTATCGGTGCTTCGATGGACTGAGTGAGTGGTCAAAATAGCAGAATTGATATGTCAGAGAAATGGGAATTATCACTCGACTGATGGTCCTGGGTTTTATATCTGGATCTCACAGAGTCTGACTGTATTCCTCACCGAAGTATCAGCGAGCCATCCAGTGTTCCGTGCATCCATCGGATCGAGAAGATAGAAGGGACATACTAAACAATATTAGAAATGATAAGTGATCACGCGATGCAATTTCTGCAATCGACTCTCACCTTCCAGCATCCTGCATCGCGCAGACAAGGCGGCCACCGATGTCTCGCACAATGGAAAAGTCTGACGAACTCCTTTGCGGAAATTTGTGCAAAAGGGTCAGGAACTCCGCAATTTTTTGCAAAAGGGTTAGGGATTTTGCAATTTTTGCAAAAGGGTTAGGAAGTTTTGCAAAAGGGTTAAGGATTTTTGCACAAGGGTTAGGATTTTTGCAAATTTTGCAAAAGGGTTACAGCAATCTTTCTCTGCAAAACGGCTCACAGAGCAATTTTTGCCGCTTTGCGCTCCCACCGACGATTATCTATCTAGTGTGGCACTGTCATCCTTGAGCAATTGGACGTAGTAGACCGATCAGGGTATGTATGTGATCGATCCATCGCAAGCACAGGGTGTGCCGTACTGTGCAAGTGACGTCCCACACTTTATGAGCAATAGGTAATGTGGGCCTCTTCGCTGCATTGCGCGCTGCATTGCGAGAGACGTGCGGCACATTAGATGCAAAGCTCAGAGTATGTATCCGACAGGCATTTTTGAACCACTGTACCCTACGTCGAATAATTTGTGTGTCCGAACAGCGCAGCACACTTTATGGTTTCATTGGATATGGTTCTTCATTCCAAATTGTTGTCCCATGGTAACTCGAGGTCAGGCCCGGATTCGCTAAGAAGATCCGATAAGCGGCGATCCGACCGAACGCATCTTATTGCGCTAGAGTCGAAAAGCTTTCAGATCGAATCTCTTGAGTCACAATCTCATCTAAGATCAAGAGAATACAATTGTGGTGTTGGTCCATCCGGCATCTGATTACAGCGGTGGAGAGCCTCGCTCGAGGAGAATCGTTCGATGAGCGGAAATTGTCAGTGCAAGTTACAGTATCGGGCGTAAGATGCGGTGAAGATCGCAGAAATGACGGCGAGATAGGCGCCATATATATACTTCATTTGAGGGGAGCATGTAGCTCTGTCCAGCATGATCGGACATTTCAGTCCAAGCACACTGTCCTTGGCCCCTGGGGGGTCGTAGTATTCGCGATGCAACAACTCAGAGGAAGTGCATGTGTCGAGGCGTTGACGTGCAGTATAAAGTGTCACTCTATACAAGCAATTCATCGCGACATGACTCGCTCCATCTTACAATATCTTCGTACAAGGTTCAAAGTATTCAAGCATGCGACTCAAGTGCTTTGGATACCGGCATCATCGGCAGAAACAGAGAGAGAGAGAGAGATATATCTAGGTATGCACAACAAGACATTTTGGGCTGGAAGAATGAGCATCTACTCGTAGCTTCGCAGGCTGTCGTTCTGAGGTAGTAAGAAGGAAAGAATCTTCGTCGACATCACGGGAGTCATTCGATCAGAAGACGTTGAACGAGGTGCAACACTGCCCCGGATCCGCTAAGAGAAGGCGTTCATGTGAGATTGTCGAGATAAGAGATGCCCAGCTTCTGAAGAGGAGTCGGCGCAGTACCAGGACACATCATTAGGGGCGACATCAGAAGAGTCAGAAGCAGCGAGAGAGACATGCAGAGGTTCATTCACAGGGGTATCCCGAGGGTTAGATTGGCCAGAGCCGGAGTAATTGTTACTGTACTGTACTAGCAGAAGGTCGTAATCGGTCAGCCCGTGATGATGATCCTCTCCAGATATGACTGCACCCCCAATAGACCTCAATCAGGCAATGACAGACATTTCTCATGCTATTGCTTGTCGATGATGCCATGAGCAACTTCATTGAAGCTCGGCTGTCCCTATCATGGTTGAAAGCATCGGATGGTCCTGTAGGAGCATGAGCGCCATACTAGTATGCTGCATTAGTTCATGGGATCAAATGTTCGGTTTAACAATGCTTGCTTGATTTGTACCAGCATCAGTGTGCCATTTGTGCGGATAGCGACTGAGTGTTCAACGAACAGACACAGTGGCCGTATCGGTTCTGCGGCCTTTCGTGTGGACCGCGGAGTCATGGCGCGGAGCTGCACTGGTCAGGAATGACGCACTATGAGAGAACGCGCGACGCACCAGACCGGGGATCCCTTCGCTGAAGAGGTCGTTGAGACTGTTCCGCGAGCGCCCAGCGCTTGTCGAGGGTGAACCGGACCTTGATGCCGGTGACGATAAATGGTCGGCACCAGCACGGTTGGACGTGAAATATGAGCGGGGCGTGGGATAGGCCAGAACCATAAGAGGGAAGCAACATCTGAGCAGTCGACGGTTCAGCGGGAACCAAGCTCAGACCGGAGAAGACTCACGTTTGATCGCACTCCTTACCTCGACCTGCTAGCGTTATTTGCCTTGACGATCGTCCGATCGTCTGGTGACATCGAATCACACGATGCCGTCTCCTGCCTTGCCGTCAGCCGATAGGAGGGACACCAGTGGTTTCGAACATGTAAAATCCATCGATCCATTGACAAAGCGCAGAAGAGAAGAGCTTCTGAGGGGTAGCGAACCGAAGTACTGCATTACAGTTGCTGGAGAGGCTCGTATGCTTGGACCAGTGTATAGCGTTTGAACTGATTGGCCTTGTGATAATGCGAAGGTACTTCGTCACTCGGATCGATAAAAGAGTTCATTTGTGGATCGTCGATCCAGTCGATTTTCGAAGCATCTTATGACATGACGCAACATGACGGGCGGGCTAGGTGGGTCAGACAGATTTCGAGATCAGAGACAGCGCTCTCCCGAGGAGCACAAATGACCTCTGTGTCACTCTTGGCTGCATTAGAAGACAGCTCATCGATTCAGCCGTGCTCTTCAATATCGTTCAGCCTCAACCACTGTTGCTGAGCCCATCCAGCAGGAAATGAGTGCGGTATCCGAATGCAAGTACCGTCCTTGTCCCACCAGATCGTTTCCTCGAGACGGATAGGATGCGTAGAATCGACCATGGGTCGAGCATAGATGTCAATGTCGGGCCAGGTCTGCAACTCATCAGCAGGCAAAGTCATAAACACCCACCTCCTCATGGTCACCCCGGTCGAAAGAAAGGTGGAACCTGCATGGTGTATTTTGGGCTATACATCCCAGACAGGTGATTGAGACTGCGCCTTGCTCAAGACCGATGGGAGGACCAGTTGAGCCGATGAGACACGCCATGCCAGAGGAGCTGCAAGCACAGCACTGAATGCGAGGCCTGACGGAACATCAGCAGGATAGGTCTCAGAAACTCACTGCCAAATGAACGCGGGGCAGACCGCCTTGCTCCCTAGATCATTCATCAACTCATTCATGTCGTCTCCAGACATGTCGAGCCTCCAGTTCATAATCCTTCTGATAGAATTAGCACCGTTTTGCTTCGCACCAAGTGCCCATCGATGCAGGGTCTTAACTTGAGAGTCGAGTTTCAGTACAGGGAGGGATCGCAACAAGAAGGGGTACAGACGTGCGTTGTCCGGTAGCACGGTTGGACAGCACAGAGTAATGGGTAGAACAAGTCGCGGCATGCCATGACCCATTCGGATGAGCCTCAATGCGTGCTGTTGATTTTGTGGAAGAGAATAGCTCGTGAACGACCGTTCAATCGGCAAGCATCTTCTCAATTTGTTCTCGGAGAGGATGACATCGGTCTTGAAGTCTGAGACTTGATTGCCTTTACGCTCACGGTCACCTGTTAATGGTCTCAACTTGCGAGCACGGTAGGGCGAGGACATGGGGACAAGAGGATAAGGAGAAGAGGAGAAGAAAATGGGAGAAATAGAATGCGGTGACGTCGGCGATTTTAGTGACGTGGTATATACAGTTTTTCGGCTTTAATCGGAATTGCCTGAGGTTCAAAAGGTATCACTAAGCACGCATTACCATGCGCGACACGTATCAATACTGCATCAACAACCCCTCATGAGAGGATCAGAGGCCAATAACTGAGCTACAAAGCTCGGATACGTGCATGCATCTGACTTGCAGTGTTTGGCCAGCTTATCAAATTCTCTCTCAAAGCGGCGTTACCTGATTCGAGCACTCGTGAGGGCACGTACCTATTATCAATCTATGGCGTGGCACGTGGCTGAGGCAGAAGCTCGCGGAAGTGGCAGATACGTAGCGCCTTATATCTTGAACCAATTTTCTATTAAGCGACGTGGATCTTTTATTAACCTGACATTATTAACCTATGGATATCATTAATTTACGTGGCTCAGGCAGAGGTTCGCGGCAGTGATACGCGCTTCCGGCGACCAAGGATTCGTGGAGAAAACCCCGCGCTGAGTAGGTTGGAAGAGATAGAAGAAGATCTTCAAGGGGTGAGTGATCATTGGCAGAGGAGAATGCTCCGGTGCATGAATGATTTCAACCTCTAGTGAGCGAGGAGAGAATGAATACAGCCTGGGAAGAGGGAAGAGGGGCAGTCGTTGATCAAGATGTCCATGGAGAGGGTCATCGGGTCTAGTAATACCGGGAATGACCAACGTTCAACCTTCATGATGAGACTTACTAGGCAGTGAATCATGCCTACCTGATGAAAGCACAACATATAACCCTCCATGCACCGAGAGCCGGTTTTCATCCTCTTCACACAACATGCTCCGACAGCGGGACGACGCTGGAAGCCCTGTCTTTCTGTTGTCGGGCCATCAAACTGCACTTCTACTGCACGATCGATGTCTGATTTGGACCTGACAGTGTGCTGTTCCGAATTCATTCACTGATGATCCCCTAAATAGGGAGCATAGATTAGCCTTTGTCACAAACATCGAGCTCACCAAGTGATGGAAGGTAGGAATCGGTGGGTCCCTCAACTGTGAGTCTCCATTCACTCGACTCCGGCCTCTACCGCTCTAAAGACTCGGTTAAGAAGAGGTCCTTCTCAATGACGTCCGTGATCGAATCTCTGCAATCGCGGTCAGGAGTCGCTTTCGTATCTTGAAACTTCGTCATTCTGGAGCAGTGTACCGTACAGTACAGGATGAACAGTCGTGCTGGGACAAGACGACAGATTTTGGTGCCTCAGGGACATTGAGGTCCCAGGAAGCGGTAACATAAGACCATGCTCCAGAATGAGGAAGCGAGAGCTGGCGCACTCGCGAGGATAAGGCGCCTCAAGCTCACCGGCCACTTTGGCTTTGGTAGCAAACCATTCCGATCTCCTGGCACCGGATCAAGCGCCCGTCCGATGATTGATGGCGTCACCGAATGAAAGATCGCATTGCGCTTGGCTCATTGCATTTCAAATGCTCGCCGAGGGAGGAGTTCAATCAAGCGCCACATCTGTCGTGTCTGAGTTCGAAGGAGGCGACATGATTTGAGCTTCTCAAGACCAGAAGCACAGCCCCAATGCACAAGAATTGTTCGAAGTGTGCTATCGGAACAGTACGACACTTTGACTTTCCTGGCCATGTCTGATGGAGATCAAGGGAGTTCCGAAGGTGTGTATTGTCAACATCTCTGAGACTTGGTGACTTGATCTTACAAGTCCATAAAGGTGTGATAAGGTAACCTGAGAGCGCACTTCAAGAAAGTGTGTGAGCAAGCAGCGGACTCTCTACCGACAACCAGGTGTCAGAAGGGAGACTTGCTGCAAGGCAAATCCACTCGCTTCCACATCGGGGTACGATCGCTCCGAAGCGTAGCCGTCCTTGCGGTCGATTTCATGACATCGTGTGAGCAAAGGCTCCTCAAATTGTTCCAGCTCCCAAGAGGCCCTGGCCACCTTGATAACATGATGCATATGACTAGAGTGACCTCCTCCGATTGTGACCATCACACAGGTAGTACGAGCTGGAAGATTCTCCCCTGTCGATGAGGCAAGATACATGTATCTTAAAGAGAGAAGAACGTCGAGGTTGGAGGGGCATCCATGGGTGTTGAGCTGTGGCAAGCCGCGCACACAGCTCGGGATTACTGTATACACTTTCAGACCGATCGCCACTAGCGGAACTTCCCCCCCAAGTAGCGGAAAAAACAAGGGGACTAGCGGAACTCCTCTTTCGGTAGCGGAATTACGGGAGGAGCTCCGCTAGGAAAGGGTATAATAACACGTCACTACTCGATAAACTGTCACCGGCAATAATCTTTTCGCATTCGCTACTGGTAGCGAGTACGGGGTTCCCGTGCCGAAGCTGGCTTGCGTGTAATCCTAGTCCTAAGCTGCCTCATGCATTGTCTTGCTATCGTATGGTTGACCTTATCCATCACTCCCGGACCGTGAATGGTCCCTGCCATATAAGCATTTGTGATCAGACCGACTTCAAGATATCCGGACAGTCAAAGAACATCGAAATGCTAGCGAGATGATATCGACGATGGGCTTCCATGAGATGTCAAGGATCGCAGCAAGGCGATGGAGGGACAATGCCCTTGACTTGTGTTGTAGCGTGTGACATCTACGTTGGGACGTGCTGTCGATGCTAGTCAGTCATCGCTCCAGGAATAAAACCCTTGCTGTACCTGAACGGCACAGTCCGTATAATGCTGACATTGGATACGATGAATCGGCGTTGATTACTTCTGCCTTCCCGCATTGATTGCATAACCCCTCTTGGGTTTCATCCAAAGCCATAACGATCTGGATCCTCAATCAGGTCAAGTACATGAGCTTGAGCCCGACTGTAATAAGTTCAGGACATGGGAGGAGGTCCTACAGGCGTCGATCATACGCAGGCTCCCCGCTGAGCAAACCCTGCTTTGTTTTAGGTTTCCAAGCTATCAGTGGATGTCCCCGTGCTATCAAAAGAAGGACCTCAACTGCTTCTCTGTCGCTACTCCCTTAGAAGCACGGTCATATACAAGCAGACGCTGCGAAATGCTGCATTTGACCGTCAGCTAAGGCAATCCATAAAGTAGTGTCTAAGGTTGAGCCATTGGCGCGATCATGTAGCTACCCTCAGAATGTCTGACTGAGCGTACGTTGGGTCTAAAATCTGACCATTCATTTTGAGGCCTTGGACCTCTACCTCCCGTAGTCGATCGGCCGCTCTAGGTGATACAGGGAGGTTGAAACTGATTGGCTTTGTCAGTTGAGCGACATGATTGCGTCTTGCATCAACGAGGATAAGTCCCGGAGCGTGCTGTTTGGAGATACTTTGCGAGAACTGAGACGGTCAGACTGGGAGCACGTGTACGGTGTGCTTCATTGCGCTGGACTTGACAACGAGTTCGGTTGAGGGTTGGATTGGATGAACGCAACGGCGAGACTCACCCAGCTCTACAGAACGTGGACGCATTGAGAGAAGTTCCACAATCTCTTGGCTCAGGTCATGTGGGTGAGCGTGATTATGCTGCGTAGTTTCCAACAGGGAGAAAAGCTGAGCATAGGGCATCCAAGTTCCCAGAAACTGGATATCATATCAGTCAACGCTCTTTCTGACAAAGGAGTATCCAGAACTCCTCATGATCTCATTCGCCATCTTAACTCCTTGTCGAGTGTATCTTTGCCCATCTTTCGGATCATCATGCTTCGCCGGTCGCTGGCGCAAAAAACAAGTTTGTCAGATACAATGTTTCTCAAGTGCAGAGATGCGCAACACTCACCCCTTTGCTCCTCTTCAGGTTCACCGACTCATGCTGCTCCTGCATCGTGACACATTCGGAATCCATTGTGTACATCGTGACATTCTCAGAATCCATTGTGTCCATCGTGAGATGATACTCCAACGCATCTATACGCACTTGATCGTGTATGTCTGTCATTTCATCACTCATTGTCTGTCTCTAAAAATAGGAGGGAGGCGTGAGGGAAAGAGGCGCGACGCCGCCAAATTTCTGGATTTCATGAAGGATATGCTTAATAAATCTCATGTCAGGTTTGATGCGCAATGGGAGAGAGCTCACGTGAACCGGAACAAGCTTAAACCTGATATCAGGTTTGAACGCCTCTTTTCATGCGACTCGTTGCTGCTGCTGCTGCTGCTGCTGCTGCCTCCTGGTGATCATCCTCCACAGTAGCTCACCCGCCAACAGCTTCCTCCATCTCGCTATCGACCATGCAATCAACCCCCTGAGCAAAACCCAGACTGGAAAGGGCCCGACCTCGACCAGCTCTACCTTCGCACAACATTGATAACAATCAGGGCACGCAGGGCAAAATAGATGACCTTCAGCAAGAGAATCCTTTGCCTTCAGGAGAAATTGCGAAGCCAGATTGTTGAAAAGACAACGCTTGAATCAAACATTGCCGATAGCAAGAAGCGCTATCTCAGGTTGAACGAGGTATGGCAGATGCGGAGTCTGCTGCGCAGGCGATTCGACAAGAAAGAGACCAGCTCCGAGACATGGTCAAGGGGCTCAAGGCAGCTATTGTCAACCTCTGGAGAAGGAACAAGGGAGCGTCTATATCCTGGAGGAGCAAGTTGGGGGATACAAGGCAGAGCTCAAAACAATGTCCCGTGGCTCTTGGTCGAACAGACACTCTTCGCGCCATTCCCAAACATGCACCGTCTCCCTTCGTCATGGCATGTGTATCTGGGGCCTCATCGAAGTCTTGTCTCACAAGTGCTCACGTCAGAAGGATCCTGTTCACCGATGATGGTGGTGTCGTCCACACTAGCCGGAGGACGGGAGTGGAGAGGAAAATGGATGAAGGTTGGGATCTCAACCCAGACCGATGCAAAGCTATCCCCGAGGCATTATCTGCCTTGCTCGCGAAGTTGACCAGCTAATCGAACTGGTCAGTACATGCGCAAGGCGAAATGATCAGCGGGCTGATGAACGATCTCGCAGCGCGTGCCAAGAGTCGAATGGTGCCTAGCGCCTTTCCAGATGACGCCGTCCAAATAAAAGACCGAACGCAATGAATGCTTGAAACTGATGCTCCGCAGCGAGGAATTGTTGGGAATAGTTAGGGTCAGTCTATCGTCTCCTAGATCGGAGCGTTGCCGGTATCATGTGCCATTATTCCCCATCGCCAGCATACCCGGTTTACTTGAAGATCTTCATATGCACGCTCATAGTCACACCAGTCCGATGACTCATCGTTGCAGTCAGTCCAGATATCGGACACTGCTTGATCCACTATTCATTCAGCACCTCGCTTGGGACCGTTTGATGGTGGACTTGGTACGTGGGACCTGAACGGACTGAAATGCTTAACCTGCATCGAAGGCCAGAAGGGTAATCAAAGCATATTGGAGATACGAGACAGTCTCGAAGAAGAAGATCTTACTTTGAAGCACTTTGAAGCTCCGCGGACTGATAGACTGGTTCAAATCAGAATGTTAGTGATGTCTCCGAAAAGCAAATCTGCAAAGGTCATCGTCGTTGTCTCATCAACAGTAGAGTCTTCGGGCTCTGACAGCACCTCAGACGAAAGAGCGAAGATCCCTCGGATGACACCCTGAGCCAGCTCTCCAATATCGGCTGGATCTTTGACGAGACCCCGTTGGTGTCGGCCAACCGACGTGCGAATCTTAGGTCCTTCCAGTCTTCTGACGCCTCGGACGACTGTCGTCACTGACCCGCCTTGGCAACCTTCCCTTCTCCGCCAGACATTCGATAAGCGCAAAATGACACTCCTTCTGCCGAGCGAGCAGAGGCAATGAACATGGAGTGACCATCCAACCAAACTACTTCCGCCTCTCAGCATCCTCCTCAACAGATACGGCCACTCCACAGATACCCGCCGCGCTAGGGACAATCAAGCTGTTCACCATCCCGAATCCGAGAATACCAAATCTAAGTACAAGTTTATCCATTCGAGCACTTCATCAAATCCCCTCCATAACAGCAAATCGCTTTTCCGCATCCGGACCCACATCATCCAACATTATGACAAACTTTATCGGAAAACTAGCGCTGGCAGGCAGCTCGGCAGCAAGCACGCTCGACCGGAATCCCACGGAGGTCAAAAGTGGGTCCAAGAACAATGCCTGTACTCGTTCCCCAGGACAGCGCTCTTGATGAGCTATACTTCCGCTTAGCATCCAAAAATACCCTACTGTGAGCGCACGCTCTATGCTGAACTACTGAACCTGTTTGTCCTCGTTGAAACAAATTGTGTCCTCCAATCACCTGGACAAAGACATGAGCAAGGGGCATTCCTCTGACTATGCAGTCATCAAAGACTAAGTAGTCAGACTGTGCATATCTCCTCTCGGTTCCATACCCGATGCTTGTGTGCGGTCTGCTGTTTTCTTAGGTTCCGCGCACTATGGCCAGGTCATACGTGTGAGAATAATCTACTGCAGTGACCCTACGGGCAACGCTATAGAGCACACACACAAGACAGTCACAGTGACATGGAAGGTGCGGAAACAGAAAGGAACGGGAGCAGGGCAGAAAGATGAGGCGGGGCAGCGAGTACTTGTTATGGTGGGAAGTGAGGTACAGAGAACAGGGCGTGTTGAGAGTCCGACCATGAGCTGCCACATAGAATAACTCCGCATAATTCCGAAAGTGATTGTCCAAACACTTGTACTGCGCAGCCCATCTTCAGCTCTGCCTGACTTCATTGCCCCAGATGCGAGCAAATAACAATTACGGTGGACTGAGTCCTCAGCATCTCAATTGATGCGATAAGATTCGGTCCGCGTCCGTATCCTGGCACAATCCGACGACAAGTTTCTCCGCACTGTCTGTCTCCTAGGGAGAGGATCTGACGATGTCTATGCCTGACCATAGCAGGACGTAAATGATTTTCTTCCAAGACTAACACCATCCAAGACTAACACCATCGCCCAGCCCGGATGCATTACTTGGAGGTACACAGTGTCAAAGCCCCATTTTTTGCGATGACCTAGGGAAAGAGCCTTGATAGTCGAAGGACTGATCGACGAAAATGATATCAAAAGTCCCACTGATGACCGTGAGGCTTCATCTTGATGGACTGGCCCAGGTAGAGAGGCTTATACTGCAATAGAGGGGTCAAGTAACCTCGCTCGACCCTTGGCGTGACTTGAGAAAAGAGGCTTGTGAGTACAGGTGATGCTCCGCGGGAGCAGGCAGCGTGTTTGCACCCCGAAGGCTTTCAACAATGGATCCGAGCCGTGCACTCACCTTCATTCCAGTCTATATACCAGTGCAGGACTGATGTTCCCTTGTACAGCCACCATGACTGAGCTCGATGGCCTCTCAATCGGCCGCCCCCGCCATGCGCTCCCGTTACGGAGGAACTCCCACTTATTGTAGTGTATTGACTTTCGGGCCCGATCCAGCTATCAAACGTCCCTCAATGCTTGAGGCAGATACGCCCTCTCTGCCTCCAGGTGAAGCTGGACGGCGAGGGCCCTTTTCTGCTCGGATCGGTTGACTGAAGTTGGTTGTTTCTTCGCCAGTGCCTTCTTCATCCATAGACGTGGGTTGTCCCCCGTTCGACGAGGGACAGGGCCACCGTGGAGTTACTGTAAAATCTGCTCATCAAACAATGGTTAGAAGCCGTAGTAGGGAGTCGGAAACCGCGTGTGTGAGCCTCACATGAGCGGTCGTGATGTATACATCGGTGCTATTGAGATTGGGCGTGAGGCGTGTGAGGTCACTTGCAGGCACGTTGCGCGGTGAAATCTCTACAATCGTATTGGATTTACGGTAGATGAGATGTATGGTACTGTATGCTCATGGAACGCAAAGGGTCTATTTGTAGTTGGACACAGGGTGGAACTTGACCCGCAGTGCCTTCTGAAGACTGAGTGAGGCAGTCAGGTAGTGCCAAAGGAGACATCATGTCGGCAACGATGATGGGCATGGTGCGGACAAATTGACAATTGTCGAAATCCGCTTTGGGTGTGGATGCTTACGGCCTGGTGTCCTTCGCCAAATCCGTCTGAGTGGACTTTCACTTGGGAACTTTTTGGACTTTAGAACGAAGACACAACCGCGCCGAGCAATCTTAATGTGCCCACCGCGTGTCCCAGACAGCACAGCGGTCTCTCTAAATATGATCCATCTATGTAGATTCTGTTTCGATTGTGATTCTTCAAAATATATTTTGTACCAGGTAGTTAGGAACGGTCGGCAGTGACCCCTGCTAGCCGGGGAAGAGTAGGACGTATTGAGATGGGCGTTATTCTTCATCAATATATATATTCGTTATCTATGAGCTACCCAGCTTGACATCCCCATTCGGAGAGTCACTGTTCAAGTAGGACCCTCGAGCCGGATAGGTCTGTTCCTGACACATGTCCCGGACCTGATGGTATTCTTGACTTCCAACGGATACAATGGGCATGGCAAGAGCTCTGCAAGATGACTCGTGGATTTCATACGCTGGCCATGCAGTGCCATTTCCAGAGATCTTCGCCCTGGCGCTCAATGAATCAGTTTTGAAGCTACAGGGCAGCTTGCCGGCAAACCCGGAGGATGTTGATTTTTGCGGAAAAAGGAACTGTTTCAGACTAAAGTGGCGGAAAATTTTGCAAAAATTAGTTTGTGGCCTGCGCGTGACTTTTCGAGACGCGTCGCGTCTCTATCATCTTAATCATCCTTTCATCCCGTCTTCTACCTCTCCTCGTAACTCCCTGAAATCTATCACATACCGTAGAACATCTCGTCATTTGCTTGAACTGAAACTTCTGATCACTTACATATCCCGACATGCGACATCTTTCAAGAGGTAATGCAAATAAAACCTCAACATCGACTTCGGCGAAGGTCGTCTGTTACCACCGGCCCGTTGTAAAGCCCTGGGGATCCTGCCTTTCACGCCTTTATGGACACACACATAGCTTCATAGGCAGTTAAGAGCTCCTAGATGACCTCTGCGAAGATTCTATCGCATCGTCTCCCAGATCCCGTTGAAAACTTATAGAACGATCGGAGTTTCCCGGTCTATATCTTACTCGACTGATACGGTTATCAGACAGTACCGATGTCTTATGCACTGAAATAAGGTACAATATCCCTGCCCGTATGCAGAGAATGAGACTCGGAGGTTCTATAAAATGCTGCGGCATCTTATCATCGGGAAAAAAGTCATATAGTTTGGTCCGGAAGCCGCCGATTTTGCAATGATTCTCGATGCTTCTGCACTCCCCTGTTTGTAAAATAGCCCACATTAGCCCACATCTCGAGAGTCCAAGCAGGAGATCTACGAAACTTTACCTCGTCTCAGATGAACCATCAAACATTTCGTCTACATTGCTGCCAATCCAAGCCAAGTATACAGTTGAAACCTCTCTTTGGTGAGATTTCCCCGCCAGCAGTTCCCCCAAGCCGGGACACATGATATGCTGTCTGCTAAACCTCGCCTGATTCTCGTCTGAACTCATACTCTTGTATAGCCGGCCACTCTCACACTAGTCCAGTATCAAAACGCTGATGGCATCAATCAAAAATCTGAACAAATGAGCTTGGTGGCTCGTTGTTGAAAACTCTGAACGTAGTCAGCAAAAAGATTCGAGGGGTCACGATGTATACTGTAAACTCGTCAGACAGGCCACTGAAAACTGAAAGAGTCTGCGTCCGCCCTTATTCTTCAAGTCAGCGAAGCTCTCGTGAGGCTCTTGAAATCAGATACCTTTCTATTCCTGACCAATTCATCGGCGGATTGGTGATTTCCTCCCTTGTCTTGCAAATGCACTTGTATTGTGAGTCGAGAAGACACATCCACTGGCTTGCAGTTGGTGTGTTGGCACAGTGTGCAGACCTATGGGTCTGTCGAAGGGCGAGCCTGTTAGTGTCCATTGTTGATGGGCCGGCAATTCCGTTGGGAAGGACTCGATGTTCCCGTCAATTTTCCGCTGTGTGGAAGCTACCTAAGGTCGGATGTCTTCGATGGAATGCACCCCGATCACGGTTGGCGTCCCGGCTGCATCTTTGGGTCTCGATCCGGCGATCAGTATCAGTACATCGACACCCTGATCGCACCGATGATGAGCATTTCGATCGCTGATTGCCGAGGTGGAGCATAACGAGCTTCAACTGGCATTCCATGCTGCGAAATGCTGTCATTTGCCCATGGCATCACACAACATACATGTCGGGTGGTCGTTGGACTCCCGTCGAGGCACCAAATACCTACATGGTCTCCCTGAATGCCCTGACTTCTCGACTGTGGGTACGGCTTGGCGGGGTCTCACTGAACATGCATTCATATCAAGCGGCGTTGCGCGATTCCGCTCCGACCTACAGGGAAACCACTAAGCAGCTTTGACAAGAGCAATGAGCCAGTCACGAGGATGTGGACTGACCCAGAGGTCGAGTACGCTTGCTGAGCATGGCTTCACCAGATTGCAACGGTAGGAGCTCACCAATAAAAAGCAGGTCCAGCTGACTCTCGGCCCTCATAGGTCCTGCTTGCTCCCTCTTTCTTAAACATTTTGTAAGGTCCGATATTCTGGGCATAGAATCCAGGTGCTTCCACCTTCGCAGTTTCAGTTCATCAGGCAATTGGTCTGTCGTCGAGCTCGCATCGCTGCCTCCGTGGAGGTGGTCGAAGATTTTCTCGCTGGGTTGTATGAGTGATCGTTTGAGGGCCGGAGAGTCCGTTGCGGGCGCGCGCCGTGGATCTCGGTAAAGTAGAGAAAGCAGAGACGGGCTTCGTTGATCCGCTGTGGTTCTAGCCAACTCATTCCGGCATCGGCCTCTCGGTCACTATCGATAGAGGAGGAGTCTAGCGGATAGTACCCAGGAGTCATCGGTAGACGCTGTTTCTTGGCTTCCTCCGCACGTTCAGAAGGCCAGTCTTCTTCGTTTGTGTGGACTCAGATGATAATGAACGGGCGTACCAGGAGGCTATTCACCTGTTTGTCGAGATCTCAGGTCGGTCCCCGGCACGGCACACAGACAGGCCAAAGCTGAACGGTAAGGACCGAAATCGTGCCGCGACAGCTTGATCTTCGCACCATCTATCGCATTTGAACTGCGACATTGATGTCGACTTCGTTCATCAGCGATGCTCGGCAGAAGTTCATATTTGCAACTTAAACTCATGTCAGACATGTAGAACTTGACTGACCCATTCGACATTGCGCTACGGCTGAGGATTGCATGAGGTCGGAAAAACAAAACTGCCTGAAGCCATGGTTCGGCTTCATATTCCTCAAGATCATCTTTAGGATGTCAATGCTTCCTCCGCGACAGCTTCACACCAGTGAGTTTCATTTGAATCCTTTTCAGTCTCAGAGCTCTCCGAGTGCACTTCTCGAGTCGGCTTCTGTGCGAGAACGCAGTGCGGTCAGTATCCAGAAGAAAGTTCTTGTTCTAGCTTTCGACGACTTAGTGCGATACCAGTAAACAAGCACATGCATCAAGAAAATAGCTAGTGAGTCACTTCTTATGATCTGTTCTCGAGGCAAGAGAGTATCTTGGAATTGATGCGGGTTGGAGAAGCTCCAGCCAAGACATGTGAAAGCGGAGCTGCATATGCTAGAAGCTATTCAGTGAGCATTGCCCTCCAGGTATGCAAGCCTCCCCTCAGGGGGAACCGGGAGAGGGTACAACGGATTTCATTCGAGTAATGCTGATATCATCAGCAAGAAAATTACGCCTGTCTCGAGTTGCTCGATGCTGCTAGGAAGGGACACAAGGCTTCCACAGTCAAGGAACTGTTTTTAGGCCAAAGACGAAAACTAGTAGACTCCGGTCTTTCAGATGTTCGCCGTCAGATTCCTGGTTACAGTGGACGCGGGATTGGCCCGACGCCGTCCGGCAATGATCGATCTTCACTAGTGGTTGTGCTGTTCCCGGCCGACTCTGCAAGAGTTCAAATGCTCTATTGCTCTCCACGACCGGGCTCCCTTTTCCTCGAAATGATCCGTCCATTGTCCGAACTCATCGTCCATGCCGATTCAGTCTCCAGCATGAAATTGGGAAGCGAGAGTTCCGAGAGACTGCTATCATGGTTGAAATGTGAGAAGGGGCCGCTCGTGTGTTCGTCCTGGAATAGGCGAGCTCCTAGCGGTAGGCCGTCGACTAAGAGGTCGTGCCTCTTCATTCGGTCAGCGTGATCTGCAGTTCTGATCTAGTGAAGAGTGCACCCTGTACCGAATGCACTGTCAGCACATGACCTTAGAGTGTGACTTCGGTATCGGCACGAAATCATCTCCTGTAGCGGTGTCGATGAGCCGGAATTGAGATGGTGGAAGCACCGATGAGAGGTGAAGAGAGTGTAGAGTAGTAGAAAGCTGCAGCATAGTGAGCTCAAGATCCGAGAGATGAAGAGGTGGCCAGAAACAGCTTAGCTCAAGTGAAAACGCAGAGCGAGATCAACCAAATGATGGGAGGGAGTGAGTCAGGTCCTCTGTGAGAAAGTCTGCGGTCCGAGTGAGGCCCAATGATTATGATATGAGCGCTGCAGTCATCCGGTTCCGACCGACACGCAAGACAGCTATGTTCAGAGGAGCGTAAAATGGTCAGGGAGCATGAGGACTAGATAAATGAATTTAGCTGCGGCAAAGAACATTTCGCATATGTCCGAGCCACATCATCGTACCCACGATGACGACTGAGAGAACAGTGAGAGGAGCCACGGTGGGCTTGGATAGTAGAGCTGCCTTGAAACCAAGGAACAGCAGAGCGTCTTGGGCTTCAGCTCGCTTAAAGGCGTAGAAGGAGTCAGAGATTCTCAAAGACAGATTCGAGCGAGCCCGACTCTGATTCAAGAGGAGCTCCAGATCTGAAAGGCATAGGGGTTAGGGGGTTAGGGGGTTAGGGGGTTAGGGGGTTAGGGGGTTAGGGGGTTAGGGGGTTAGGGGGTTAGGGGTTAGGGGGTTAGGGGTTAGGGGGTTAGGGGGTTAGGGGTTA
>NW_019028964.1:0-55179 GCF_002102565.1 Kockovaella imperatae
AATTGACACTCCACACCGTAATTCTGCCATATGTACACCCTCAAGTCATGGGCGGAATCATGAGCTCAGGAGGTGATGACAATGTCCGGTGTGAGCAACGTGTTCCGCAGTGACACCACGGTCTACGTCCGAAGCGTCATTTCGTTTTCACAGACGGTTCTGGGCCGAAAGACAACACCTCACCTGCAAAGCTTAATCATAAGGGTCTCTGACGAAGCAGTACAGCCCACATCGCTGCCCGCAGAATGCCTTGCAGTGTTCATGGCGTCGCTCCAAACATTTTCGCCCATGCATCTACGTACTGATCTCTGATATGAGATCTGATGTGTCTCTTCCCGTCGAACCGACGTACGGTGTTGACAAAAGTATCGAACTGATCACCATCAATCGTCTCACCTCACCAGACTGGACCAGTCATTGGTTGCAACCCTCATATTCAGCGCTTGGCTGCGAGCTTGTCTGCCGACTCCCGATTCTTGTTGCCGCTTGCAAAGACTGTCCCGAGCAACTAGATCGTGGGCCACTACAGGACCAGCTGATCAGCACGCACAGTGTCTCCATACTGTACAGCAGCGATGTTCTTTCAGTCAGTCACGGTATAATAGCTGTGGATCGCTTGGACCAAGGACTCCGCCATGATCGTCTCTTCTGACTCGGCTCATGCCGCCCCACGTTCGATAGCTATGTGGTATACTCCGCGCTGCTTGTGGCTGTCAACGACTGTCTGTCCGTACGAGGTTGGGATACTGTATCTTTACTGATCATTTGCATTCGTTGTTTTGGCAGGGAGCCCGAAATACATACCCTGCGTATCTCCGAAACGGCCGGGTTGGTCAATGAGTTTGGGTGATAAAACCAAAGCTCTTTGACAGGCGTCGAGCTGCGGGACTCAATTTGGCGACAACAGGTTCACCAATGGGAGTCAGGTCCGTAAAGCAGGGGATTCGGTGAGAAACGGTTGTCACTACAGTACAGGTACAATCGCAAACATAGGTGTGGTGTTCATCAGAATGAATGGTGCCAAAAGATGACGGCGCAAGATCTTTGGCACCTCAGGCTGAGGCCTCTCGCTACGGGCACATGGGTTAAGATCCGAATCGCTGTAAGGTCCTTACCACCTGGACCTGCGTCTGCCATGGCATGCGCTGGAGCATTGTTGCTGATCTCGGACAAGATGGACAGCCAACGGGCTCGCGGCCCCAGGACGACCGTTGTCATCCAGGCTTGCAATTGCCCATGATTCGCGAAGATGGAATAGGTAGGACATGAGTGCGATATTCTCTCCCATCAAGTGAGATTACGTATCGTCTGAGAAGTCGAGAGTTAACCCAAAACGAGATGACCCATTTAGACTCACTAGGTGGAGCTGTCGAAGACTGCCCCGAGGTCGACCCGGATCCTCTGTCTAATTGGCGCAAAGTGTCTGCTCAGAGCGACGTTTACCAGTAACTGCCCACAACAAGGATTCGCTGCGTCGTTCGCTGCGTCGACCGGACACCGAGTTTACGGGCCTATGTATCACCGTGGGTCGATATGTTACAACCGACTCGAGCGCTCAACGGGGGGGTTAGCGGCCTATTATTGTCGGTATCGTGTTGTGATGCTCCTTCTACTCCAAGACTCGTAGCGCGCATATAAGCTCTGACTTCTCCTGGGCGAATGGAGGCTGTGCGAAGTATCGGCACGGCGCGCTCGAACCTTCGTCCTTAGGTACTCATCGTCGCAATGTCGCAACGTGAGCCTCGACGTTCGAGCTTTTGCTAAAGGTCAAGGTGGCATCCTCAGAAGCACACGCCTCGAGCATTGCACATTCATCGGATTGGGATACGATTGGTTTCGCCGACGTGTCTCAAGACACCCACGTGTCATGGTCACCTTGTTTGCAACCTGATGTTGGCCACCATTCTCAATCTGCTCCCAAGACCGCCAACGCCACTCAGCGATCACTACGGACTACAGTAGGGCCAAAAATGCACTGCTAGTGTTCAATGTGTACGGTTGTACGCAATCCGATGCCTTCGCCCAGCGATGATTCGTGCTGAAGGGGGCGTGGCTCAGATGTGGATATACAGTACAGAACCTCCGAAGATTTTAGCGAGGCTATCGTGAGCCTAGGACTGCAATCCCATAGATCGCAAAGCTCGAGATCAGCGGAACGGGAGCGCCCATGCATTGCGAGTTTCCACGAGCTTCCCTACAATCACTGTCTTCGACTGAGCAGTACTGCCAGCTCGGGACCTACGCGGTCCGGAGCCTCCACGCCGTGGTCGGCTAAGAGTTCCCTCATCGCGTCCTCCCAATGCTTGTTCAATCTCTCGGCGGCCAGAGCTCGGGAGTCGGATGCCTCAAGCTTTTGCTGCAGGGAAGAAACCTTCGACCGAGCCTCAGACAGCGCGTCTTTGGTTGACTGAAGTTCCACCTGTACATCTTTGATATCGACCCTGAGTTTGGCCATCTTCAAAAGCTCGCTACGTCCGGGAGCGAGATCTGCTCGAGGGAGAACCGCTAGCACTTCTCGGCCGAGATCGAGTTGCTGGGTCATGCCATTGATGAAATTTGACAAAAGTGTGCGTGGCTCCACTTGCTCTGACGTAACGTGTCAGCCTTGGGAAGAGAATGAGCGCGAGGGTCGAGTGCCCGGGGATAAATATTGATTGAGGCAACAATTGACATACCGAGGGTCATACTAGGCCTTGGGCGAGATCGATTGTCTTGACGTCCTTCGCGATGGTCATTCTGAGTAGTATCCTCGCCTTTCTGTTTCTTACGAGGCGTCTGCTCGTCAGTGAATGCATATGCGATTGCCCGACCCACCTCGGGGACAACATCCGTGTGATCTGCAGGTCCGACTCGAGGACCATCGTTATCGGAGCTGTCAGGAACGACGGCCTCTGCTGCGGAGCCCTCTTGACCCGGCAGATGGCGCTTTTGTGCCTTGGCTCGAGGTGGTAGGAGCTTCACGCGAATCAACATACGCAGTTGAGAAGTGTGAGAATGCTCACCCCACCACCCACTCGGCCCTTGACCCAATCGACGCTGCAGTCCTCGGTCTTTTCTATCGTACAACCCCAGCAAGCGCCCAGACAGAGTGTGAGGAACGGGGGAAACTGCGCAACGCTGCGGAGACGATGCACGACTGTTGGTCCACCCGATCGATTCTTGCAAACGAGCTCCGGATGCCTGCTGAGTCAGTTACTGAGAGAATGATCAGAACTCACTTGAAGCCATATGCTGGCCATTCCCCACTGGCAGGTGCAACCCCCCACTCCTCAACGCTTCGTGGCACCACGGTGAAGCCACAAGCGGTCATGACTGTCGGCGTAAGAGCGAGCTCGGCGACACTTGCGAGAGACCAATCGATTTGATGTATCGGAGGATGAACAGATGGACTTTCTTGAGCTGCATTGGGCGTCTCCTGCGGCTGAGACGTCAAGAGGCTCTGCGCAGAGGCGAGCAGTTGACATAGTCTTGATCTGGCGAACTCATCCCCTAGTGACGCCGTCCAGGACTCGAACGTATCGTCACACGACGGCATGGGGAGATGGTGCGTCGAGAGACGGTTGTGAGAGGAAAACGGCTGAATTTGGAAAGTGCTTGAAAAAAATTCTCATGTGCCCTCTTTTTGATTCCGCTTCTTCGGACCCGATGATTGTCCGAATTTGTGATGCTTATTTCGGAGTTGCGGTAAGGGCATCTCGGTCACGGAGAGGCATCTCGGTCACGGTACGCGAGGCAATTCCAAGGTTGTGGGAGATGTGTTCCACATGGCGCTGCGATCCACTCAGGAGCTCCAGCGAGTAACAAACTATCAACAAAGACAGGCAGTGTCTTGTTCGTGGCCAGAGATGGACAGTCGGAACGGTGTTCTAGCGGTTAGATGCAGGGCTCAACGGTAGTGTCGCTCGAACTCGCTGAGACCATGTCCAACTTTTGACATAACCTGTCAGTGAGATGATGCATAACTTTTGGAGCGTCCATGCATGAACGTGAAGCCTATGAATTGCGGAAAGAGCGAGTTCGATAAGGTATCAGTTCCCAGCCTTATATCGCAGCTAACTGACATGCGGTTGAAGTATCTTAGAGAGCGGTGTCCGTGCCTGCGAGGCATTGCAAGCTTGGCGTAGACGCTTTCGTTCATCCGCATGGCTGGCATGATTACCTTGGTAGGGAGTCAATCATCAACGAAGAGACACAATGAATGATGGGCCGCACGAACGGATTATTGGTGTACTATCGAACTCCCAGGATCATACTGACTGAGGGTCCAGATCTTCGTCAGACTTAGTAAAGGTTTGTAATCACCATATGCTGGTCGAAGAGATCATAAACTACAATTGATGACAAGTTCGACCTGTGACAGTTGTGTGTTTCGGGCGAAAAGTCTCCCTTGACCAGGTTCAGTCCCGCGGAGGGTCGAACTCATCGGAACTCACTTCGTAGATGCGAATAAGTGAGCAAAAGTGAGCTAAAGACTACTAGCTGTGACTCTTTGACCTTCGTTCTCTTCTTGAGGAGTCAATCGACGAGTTCGAGCGTCGGTTCGATCCTCTGATCTACTTTGTTTAATACCTTGTCTCTCGCCTGCGGCAGTCTCATAGCCATTTATGACGAATCGTAGGGGTCTTGTTTGCCTCTGTGTATTGTGTGGGGAGTCTGGTGCGAGTGTGTCGTGTGGGGAGTTTGGTCTCTGTTGTGAGCTCAGCATATCGCTCAGGGTAATGTTTGGTGTGAGCCGGTCAGTCATGTGCCACGCCAGTTTTGACAATTTTTGTACCCTTCGAACTCGCCATCGTACACCTCAATCAAAGTGTTGAGCATCAGAAATGATTTGTGTTTGCAAACAAACACTGATTATACCCTTAAAATGGTCGTTGCAACCATTTTCGACGAGTTCGATTGTTGCAGAAATTCCGATTTCTTTCGAATATCCGTTGGTACAGTCCTGCTGTGGGGTGTGGCACCTGCATGACTTCAGCGTAGCCCCGCTTGACATCATCCATCAGTCGACGTACGGAACAGTATGCGAGAGTGGCCGTGGGGTCATCAGCGCCATCTGCAGCAACCCCGACATGGCGTCTCGACACCATCGTCCACATGTGTGTGTGATTTAGCCACACCAGTCTCGTACCGTAGACTTGCTCCGGAAGAGCGGGGGTTGTATACCAGCCAGATCTAAGTTGCATCTAGCGCAATCGGTCCTCACAGGAGATAGTCCACATCCTAGGATGTCTGGGTTGAGTGCATTCATCCAAACCTCGTCTTGATACAACACTCTGATTGGACGGACACTAAGATGTTTGCTCGCGACTCAGTCACCTCACAACGTCATACTTGCCAAAGTCCATCTCTGGACTGAGAAGAGTTTTTTTTTTAATGAATCCAGACTGCCCAAGAAAGGGGTAAATCGTTAGAGGGGTAGTCAAATGTAGGGTGATGCCTTACGATGCATCCAGGTTTTCAGTGTACTGCGGCACACGCCGGAGTGTCGATGACAAATGATAATTTTGTTGCGGCAATTCGCATTCTCAATGGCATGCTTGAGAAGCTGGCAATACCTTCATTTCGACTCAGCGGATTGTACCTGACCCCCCAGCCCATATTCGCACTGTGAGGAGTGATGTAAAGGTACGCCGGAGTTTAGCCTGGAATCGATTGTGCTTCCGGCCGGTAGAGATTGCGCTACAGAACCGAACGACAACTCGACCTCTCAGGTTTAGCAGTACGTGACTGAGACGGATACCATGTACCTTGCTAGTGAGTGTGACCTCGGTCAAACTATAGTAAGGAGGGGAGGAGCCGGGTAAATGGTTGAGCTTGTTTCAGTCACCGATCAAGACGGGTTGTCATGTTATCTTTCAACCTGCAACAGAGGAAACTGGTAATTACTGTTGGTTACATTTGACCTTAAACAAATGGAGTTACAGGCCGGGGTGCAAATTCTCAAAACATCGCAAAAGGCGGATGGCTTCTGCTGCGTGCGGCTTCCAGGACACAACCAAAATCTCTCCGGCCCGTTTGTACTCCGACGCCAGTCTGGGTCATTGCTTTGGAGCCACGGCGTCTGTGCCTCCCCAGAAGGTAACTAGGTAAATATGCAGGTATAAGCACTGTATCTCCGCACATCGAGGCATCCACTAGGGACTGGGAAAGATCGGAACAATGGAAGAGGCGTCGATTGTCCGGATTGTTCTCCTCTCCGGCATGGTCTGCCCGCTCACATCTTTTTTCCGAATTGTGAACAAGAGCCACATTCATCGGTTTTCCGGAGCCCAGAAAATTCGAGGCACAACAACTTAATCGAACTCGGTGGGAACCGCCGGTCCATGCTTAATGAGCCGTGTTTCTGCTTGCATACAGACTGCAAAACCCTTCAATAACAACGAAAATTCTGCGATCAAAGGTCTCAGCGAGTTCGAGACGGCAATTCCCATGGAGCATTGGATCCCTTAGCACGTGGCGGCACTTGATTCTGGGTTGTAAAGATAACAAAAATAACGATTGAGCTCTGGTTGGCACGGACTTATTCACCACGTCATGGTTCTGGAGTGAATTCCCTTCATTTCCATGTGAATTGTCTGTGAGGATCCCACTTGCGCGGCGACGCCCCGGGGATCCTCGATTACGTCCCTAATCATCCGGTACCTCCATCGGTCGCGTGGGTCATCAGGTATGTTATTTATCCTTCATTCATCGCTCGCAAGCTGTATATCTCTGGACGTACAGTATCTTCATGCACGAGGCTAACTCTAGTCAGACATACTTAGTCATCTGGGGGACGCTTACATCATGACGCTTTAATGAGACGATGAGTCAGCCACTTCCTTTTACCTTGGCCTCGACCCTGACAGCAGTTACCTCGTTGCGCGCGCCTCTGGAACATCAAAATCAAGGGAGTCGTCCAGAGGTGGTGGGGACATCGCGATCTGGCGGGATACCGGACTGAGGCTAGCGTCGTACCGGCACACCCAACGAGGAAAAGCATTGGGCGGCACGCATTGCATGTCGAGCTGAGCTCTCTCGTAACAGAGCTTGTTTTTCACGAAGCTAGTGAAATCTAGTAACCCGTAGGCTACTGCTAAGCCCGCATGCTTACTCCGGTGTATATGGACAAAACGCGAGAAAAAGAACAATCGCTTTTCAAGGTAAGAGCCACGCGCGTTTTGAGGACCCGTGATCAACGGATAGCCTGGTTGAGACCCCACAATCGATGAAGATCTCGATCTCGCCGAATTCTCATAACATCCTCAGTAAGCCACTGAGCTTCGAAGTGGGCAGACTTTGAATCATCTCAAGAAACCGAGCTTCGTATCGAAGATATCGTTGTCGAGTTCGACATCCGAACATATTGTAGTGATCTGTGCGCAATGGAGTTGGAAAATTCGTTTTCTTTCGAACTCACCGGGAGATCATCCTGGAGCCGGATAACGCCCTTTGACCTCTCAAACATTTGACTGACATACTTTTTGCTTCAAGGATTTGGTTATATCCTTGCATCTCGGCGAGATCGATTCCTATTTTTTCGCTCTAAGATTTGAACGATTTCTATTGTTTCGCTCTAAGATTTGAACGGTTGGCATACAAGACCGAAAATTCGTTCCACAACCGCTCTGGCTCTGGCCGGATCTCCATCCCGACGTCAGATCGTGCACCACGCTCGAGCACTCTTGTCGAGATATAGCGACTCGAGGCAAGAATGTGACGTTCAGCGCCCCTGGTCATCATGCTTCTGGGACCAGTGACATTCTTTGCAACGGGGCACTGTATCCTCTGGTGGCATCAACGGAGCAGGCGGAGACTAAGGCTCTCTTTTAGATCTTGTCACCATAGCGCGCCTGACCATCTCGATCGTGTACAAAATCCAGTGATTCTGGTTGTTGGCATGATGTGAATACAGTATGATGCGCCACCTTTCTGTTGAGGTCGCTGCAGGTAGATCAACAATACCTAGACGATGCGAACCCTTCCAGAGATCAATACTACAGGCTGATGATCCACAGGTGCTCTAAACCGCAGGTAAAACACTGCCCGTCCCTGATGCACGTAGGCGCGCTTATGATGAGCGATATTCTTTACTCGGACCTGAATAATGCCACATCGGCGTTTCGGTATTGCGTTGGGTGTGTTTTTTGTTTGCAGCTATGTGAGTTTGTTTGCTGTGCCACATCGGCGTTTGAAAATTTTCATCTTGATGGGCTTTATGATTGCATCTGTTTGCAGTTTATTTGCTTTCCCGTCCTACTTCCCTTCTCATTCCCAGACTGACTCGCAATGAAGAGAACAGTTTCTGCGCCGTATCCATCTCCAATTGCTGAATACCGAAGGGCCCTCCTTGTCACCGAGGAGCCCTCCCCTTGGGTCATCATTGACGATGCACCTTCGCGTGAGTGGACCTGTGCGATTTTTACTGATCGTGATATAGGACGACGAACCTATCGGCCAGACACCCCCCCAAGTCCATCACCCTTGAGTCAGCAGACTCACTCACAGACCGCTGCACTACCAGCGACGGAGCCAGATGCAGTGGCAACGCGAGGCCTGCGGCGAAAGTCTCTTCCGAGTGACTGGATGACTCAGCCTGCTGCATATGATCCAGTCGTCCCCTCGACCAAAGGCGTCTTCGATCAAGTCCAAATCCCGTCATCGAATCTTTCTTCGCATCAAGTGGACTCTCTTCGATCATCAATCGCCTATGATGACTTTTCAGTCAGTCTCGAACCTGATCAGACTTCTATGACTCGAGCGAAAATGAGTCGGGTGGCTCTCCGGTCTGGCGGAGAGCAGGAAAAGGGCAGTCTAAACCAGCAGGTCTTCGGGCTCATGGCGTCTGAAGAGGATCCAGGTGGTAGGTTTTGAAACTGCTTCCGCTTACCCTTCCTCAGTGTCAACGGAGGTGATGAAGGAGAATCAGGATGAGACAACATCGGACACGAGCGAGCGCGAGCGAGCAGAAGTCCGAGACTGCCCAGGTGGGTTCGTTCCATGATGTGGCCTGACCGTTCAGCGTTAGAGATCCCCTGTCCATCGTCGGGAGCCACCCTCAGGCACGATGGCTCGGCTCTTCCGTCCACCAATTCGGGGAATCGTGTAGCTCCTCCCAGCCCACACTTACGACATGACTCCATTGGCTCGCATTGGGAAATGCGAAGCGCGGCTCATGAGAACTGGCTGGAGTCCAGGCGAATGTTTCTTCGTCCTGCGTCGCCGCCTGGTTCAACAACCTCGGTGCTGCCAATGTTCAGTGCCGAGAACGGTCTCGTAAGAAGCGCGTCCATCAATATACGTAGGTAGTCTCAGGTCTGAGCTTGCTGATCGGCTGACAAAGTACTGCGCAGATGGCGCGGCACCAGCCCGCGACCTTAGAAACCAAGACCAAGCAGAAGTGGGCGGGAAGGCGATGACACCGTCTTCCGCTCCACTTATCCGCGTATATGACTACGCTTTCAACGCTGAGTCGCCGGCCATTGAGGCCATTGACATCGCCAAGCCCGAGATCGACTCTCCGCCACACATCAGCAAACATCGAGCTTCGACGTATAAATCTCTTCGCAGAACTGTTAGCGCTACAAGGTCATACGGTGCCCTCTCCTTCGACCACCGATGCCTCGAACGCAGAGCGGCCTCCCTTGCGAAGTCGACGACTTACTTATCCGATACGCAGTCCACCCAAGCGGGACCCAGGTATTTGAATGAGCGCACCGAGACAGGAACTGGAATGACCTCGGACTGCGTTCAGTTCGCAGATGTAGATGCTGAGGCCGAGATCGCCCCTGAGCAATCTCTCGAGGAGCGCCATCCGTGAGGATATTCTCTCTGACGAGCATTAAGCGGACATCTGACTTCATCAGACCCTCCTCGTGTGGTCAGGATGAACCAGTATACAGCAATTTCAACACCTCATCGTCTCTCTCGACAGCGACTTTCATAGCGATTCCCCGTCGTTCATCGTCCTCTGCCTCGGCAGAGACTCAAAAGCAAACAAAGATTCCTGTATATCTGGAGAAGCAGGTGCAGACCGACCCCTTGCTCCCAGAAGCTCCGAGGGTTCCCTCGGTAAGTCATATTGATCGGGGCGTACAGACGGAGTGCGAGAACTCTGGGTTGTCGATGGACACTGGCGACACGGGTACACGGGGGCGGAGTGGAGCTCGAGAGGGTACAGCTAGAGGCGAGTGAAGACACAGGTCCCCCCCCCCCCCCCCTTTTTTTTTTAAGCCAATACTTTACCAGATCCCCGCAATGACTTTACCGTGGTCCCTGGCGCGGACCCTGGTACAAATTCAAACACCTCTGAGGACGCGGTCTCAACCTCTAAAATCCTTCGAGGTGTCGAGGAATCACTCGCGGCGGTGAAAGGCGGGGTTCAGTCGACTGCCCTGGAGCCTGCTGTTTTAGCCAGAGGTAGGCAGTCTACAATGGGGCTACCTATTTGTGTGACCAATAATGACTTCGAACAGGCAGGACTAATGAGGATGACACCGCTCAGACGAAAGACTTTGTCGCTGAGTCCTCAAGCTGCTCCGGATTAAGACGGGAGTCAGCCACTTGGGAGTCTCATGATGGTTTCTCCGACACTCCCAACAAGCTACCGAAGCATAATTCGCTGGTTCAGTCACATCGGCTGCAAAACATTGACAGGCTCACAGCGATACGGGATTTTGAGGCCAGGTGGCGCGATCAGAAGCACAAACTCGACCAACCTCGGCCAAGCTGGGCAAGGAAGTGAACAGCTTTCACGAATATACCCTAGAGTCTCATGCATCTTACGACGGTCCTTCGTATTCCTGAGCACTATCATCCGCGGTCATTCTACATCTGCTGAATTTGTAGCTCATATCGTCAACGTAGACAACGTCCCTTCGATGCTGCGTGAAGGTGTGGACAGGGTTTAAGGTGAATGTATTGACGACCAGACTTCTGTCTTGCATCGATGTCACAGGAGAGACATCCGCGTGACTCGACTGCCAAGTGGATTCCTGATTAGCTCCAAGCTCAAGGATCGACCACAAGGAGCCCCTTACACATCAACTAGAGAGCTCTGCACAACGGTCTGTTCATCACTAGTGTCTGATTCGGGCCCAAACCGTCCTTGAGCACTGATAGGCATCCGCATTACTCCGGTTTAGGCCTTAGAATAGGAAACACAGTTGAATACGAGCGACCTCAATGTGACAGCTCCAAACACAGATGCGCGAGACTACCCTACGTAACGTACGGACCGCCAATCGGAGAGCTGCTGCTGGCATACGATCCTCATCTCTAGCACTGAACATTTGCTCCAGTTATCGCTCGGAAAACCCACCACATGTACAGTATGAAGCTCTCGATACGGTGGACATTCATAGCTCGTAAGAATGAATCTCAGCTTCTACTGGGCGCTGTGATTCTGTTTCCTCTGCTGTTTGGCCCAGATTCCAACAGATCCATCCCGGGGTCGCCATGTGATCGTCTCTCCATACTGAGCTTGGAATGCTGCAACAGTAGACATTGTATTCTGAGCGAAGATTAGCTCAAGCTCTATGGACGAGAAAAGTTACCTTGTAAGTCCTAGCCATTTCGAGATAATCCTTCAGTTGCTGTATGTTGACATCCTTTCCGGCTATGACCATGTGCCGATGGTGTAAGAAGTATGCAAGGGGTAAGTCGAGGAAGAAACCGCCTCGATTGTGCCAATGCTGCCTGGTAGAGGGATGTGGGCGAGCCTCTGGGCGGGATGAACTCGGCAATGGCGATCAACCTCGACTCACCTCGTATACTTGGCAACAGTATATGCAAGTCCTCGTCAAGCTCCCTGAGTCGATTCTCAAACTCAGGCTGCTTGGCGCAACGAACCAGACATTCCAGTCTCGCATTGATGGCGGTCAACTGGTCGGATACGATTAGCTCTGTTTGATATGGGGCAATCTTACCATGTCTTTCTGGTTATCGTGACTTGCCGAGACCACATTTGAGGGCATTCTAGATTTGCTTCTTTGATTTCTGAAGGCA
The DNA here is from genome assembly GCF_002102565.1 of Kockovaella imperatae. Classification (NCBI taxonomy): domain Eukaryota; kingdom Fungi; phylum Basidiomycota; class Tremellomycetes; order Tremellales; family Cuniculitremaceae; genus Kockovaella; species Kockovaella imperatae. The sequence continues at coordinate 11,986 of NW_019028964.1, forward strand.
GCTGGAGTTGGCTCACTACGGTCGCTGGTGAACGGAGTGGGAGAAGCAGGAGTACGGGAGGAGAATGGGATCGGTGGAGCATCCTCTGCGCGCAGACTCAGAACAGTGCCCATATCCATGTCGTTATAGAGGATAGATTCGCCCTCCTGACCCTGACCATGAAAGGACGAGACTGCTGCTCGGAGTGATAACCGATGCAGCTCGACGGAGATATCATCGTCAACACTGTCGTCATGATCTTGGAAAGAAGATGTCACTTGGTCATCGGTTGAGGTTGAGGGATTGATGACGGAAGAGTCTGAAGCGCCAAGATCCTTGCTTCGTTGCCCGTCATCAGAGCCCAGAGCAGAGGTTTCATCGAGTGAGAGGTTATCAAGCGTGATGTGGCCCCGATATCCTGGTCTGAGGGTGGGCTGATCGGTCTCGCTATCACTGCCGTCCATTTCGAGAGTCTCAAGCAAACAAAATATTAGTGTTGAAAGCATGGGCGAGAAGCCAAATGCGGGCGCCGGCAATATTTCTCCTTGCGTGGCATTGACAAATATTCCCGTATCAATGTTGACTGACGTCATGTTTTCTCTTTTCTCCCACGTTTCAGATTTCAACAAACAAGTTGTTTACAAAAGGGTTGGGGGAAAAGATTCTTGTTTGCGTCTGTTTGCTGTTTGTTTGCTCTCACACACTTTGTTTGTCATTTAACTGATTGCTTGACCGCTCGACATGACTCCTGCCCAATCCGCGATATTGAAGCTGCTGGCCGACTATGAGCAGGCAATTGGGGTATGGGCCAGCATGGGAGATATCATGGCTGATGTCATCTTCAGCCTTACGATATCAAAGACAGCAACTCACTCGTTGCCTTCAGCGCCTACTGCCAGGGTGTTGCGGCCTCAACCCATACATCAAACAGACGACCTTTGGGGGAAGTCTCTGTCAACCAGAGTGGTCATACCACCAATGAGGTGGGTTTTAGGGTGGTCTTGAGGCGGTGAATAATGCTGATGTCATGACTTAGTTCTTTTGCTCGACTCCCAAACGATCTCGAACCAATAGACGCAAGGCCGACACTGTGGACCACAACCAACGTCAGCGAGGCTACCGAGAGGAGCAACAAAGCGACACCGCCCTGGTGAGTACTTGAATTACTCATCGAAGTCGTCTCACTTAGGTCCCTCAGCTCTTTGACTTCAATGAATTGGCTGAAGAGCTAGCCAGTGCGACTGAGGACTCGGATGAACACTCTGAAGCCGTCGTCAGAGTTAGGCGAGAGATTGAGGTTCTACACGAGGATTTTGTTGGCGAGTACATTCTGCTATCAAGCCGGTTGCATACTGACGTCCAGCATGTAGAAAGAGGCCGCCGTCTCAAAGGGCCAGGTCTACGATATCACCTTGGTGCAGCATTCTTCCTCAACCTTCCGTTCGAATATCTGGACCACATTCTCAATCGACTTGAGCCTGATGGTGGTTCAAAGAAGGAGCTTTCCTCTAAGGAGGTGGCGAAGCTGAAGTACTACCTAGGAAAAGCCAGTTTGTTTCCTGCGAAGACCCCGGATATCGTCGAATGGCAGAAGACGCATCAGTATTTGTTTGTACAAAAAGTGAGAGAGTAGTATAGAGGAGTATAGAGCAGCATCCTGTAGTCCTGAAGAGATCAAGGTGGACTCCTTATGCTTACACTACATCTTCCTACAATCGTCTGAGAGATGCGATATTAGATCATGGGGCGCACACCTCAGAGCGGTATCACACTTGTCTCAGGGGCACTGATATGTATGGTGGCGGCACTGTGCTCGTGAGGGTGGTTTGAGAGCAGTCCTGAACATAACAAAATCTGAACCCGCTGATGTCAAGGATAGGGACCACCAGACGTTGCGCGGGACCCGTAATTGCTGGTGAAAGTCCGTTGTGCTCTGATGTTTAATTGAAAGGGCCTGGGCAATTTTGCTTTTGCCTGGCGCCTGAAGCGTTCGATCGGACGCCTTGCTGCAGAAAGTCTCGGACTGTGATGTAGCGACCACTGTGAAGAGTGAAGAGAGCCATGAGACCCGACGAAAACGGAGAGGGGGAATATCCACTTCTGCGATATTAACAGTAAACGTGATTTCATCGCAATTACATTTTCTTGACATTTTTGCAATCAACAAACGAACGCAGCGACTTGCAGTGTTATCCATGCATGGCTTCTCCCGCACATTTATGATATCTCACCCAAAGCTTTTCTACATCTATTGGGCGACTGAATGAGGTGATGGGCGAGTTCGATAGCAGCAGGTGAATTCGTTTGGAACTGGTAAAATCAGCTAATCGGTGATGCAGCGGTTATCCAGCATACTGTACTGTGTAGCAGTGAAGCTGGGCCTCGCCTCTTCGTCACCTCAGAATGAACCCAGATTGGTAGCGGTCAGCCAATACTGCTCCATGATTCAGGCGTCATTCGCCTTATGCTCGGTGGGAATGTACGAGGTGTTTTCTTGTCGTGTCGAGAGCCAGCAAGGTGATTTAGACCGTCATGACTGAGGGGAGATTTTTGCGTCGGGAAACTAACCCACAATGCCATGGAAAGACGGCGATCTGAAGAAGCGGCTGGGTTTCTACGGCTTTGCCAGGCGGTTTAATCGACAGCTCTTCCCCTGCGGCAACGGAGACCAATGCCACATCGTCCGTGATCTCTGCCGATCTGCCCAGCGCTATGGCCATCCGAAGGGCGACTGCCTATCCAGCCGGCCAGGTTGGCGAGTGACCCGGCATAGATAGCACGAGGACAACATATTCAGTGATTCAGAAGAGGAGGCCATAAAGTACACTGGGCCTCTCGCTTTCAAAGTCGAAACCTAGGCTCTGATGCAGGCGTCTAGTGTTGATGTGCGGGAGGGGAGTGTCGTGTCGAGACGATGAAAGCGAGGGCATGTTGATACAGCTGGGTCCGAGTATTGCCAGTCTTGACACAGGCAGTTTAACAAACGAGATGCGACCGCCCAGGTGAGTGCAGAGTCAGCACCACCTCGGCGTCGAAAGCGACGTGTACAAACAATGGACAGGCCTTTTCTCACACACACCGATTCATCTCGGGTCATGAGTGCTCGTCCGGTCAAGATCGCCCTACAAACGCGCCGTTCCGGGAATCATGTCATTGATGTCCAGATTTTGGGCAATTGGAGACGCGCTCGTCCGATTTTTAACCGGGGTGGCCCCTCTTCGATCGTCCAATGGGTCTGTTTGGGTCGTAAGAATGCATGAGCCTTCCCTGGGCGGGAAGGGGACTATAAATAGCTACATAATGTACAAGACTGTCGTACCAGGGGCTTCCCCGCGTACCCAGGGGAGTCCGCAGACATCCCAACAGCCGGCCGATCCAGGCCATTCCAAAGGTGTGGGTGGGTGGGAAAACGCTGTAGAGTGACTCTGTATGATCTCGAGGGGTTGGAGCAGTGATATGTCGGGTTGAGGGTTCTATCTCCCTCAACGGAGCCCTAGATCACTGCTCTCTGCTGTCACGTGACCGACCAATTCTCATCTAGCGCTTCTCCGGACCACCCCGGAGCAGTGCGAAAATGTTGCACGGTCGGAACCAAGCACCTTTCAGTCAGTGGTAAAGACAGGTATGTGGTCTTTTCTCGCCAAGATTGCCGAAATCACCGAAACCACCCGTAAATTGATGATGGCGTGTTCGCAAGCACTATACGATCCAGCCGTGGAAAGCATTTCGGTCTCAATGTTCAGCGTCAATGGCTTTGCAATGTAGGAGGGTCTCTCAGCTCCCTCGTCGGGGAAGTCAACGGACAATTCATTACCTTGAACGTCCGAGAGTGCGCCTCAACCATGCATGTGACAACGCATGTGCGAATCGCACTATATGCGATGGCCAGAACGGCTTTGGTCCTCGGAGCTGCTCTCAGTACGGCCCTCTGTGAAAAGGGAGGAGCAGGACTGACGGTTGGAGATTCGACCAATAAATACACAGCGTAGGGCGGTCACCTGGATAGACTCCGCCAACATTGTCGAACTCACCCAGAACAGGTTTTGACTACTCAACTCATCATCGATCTTATTTTCAAGGTGATCATGTTAGCTGACGCACTTTACACTCCCACGATACTGATATTTGGCGAGTTCGACAATTGAGAATTTCCCTCAGCGCAATCGGACAGAATTCATCTTGTACGGAATGATTTATATCATGTGTCTGAGACGACATTCCAAGTGATACTGGTGGGTACATATCATGGCAGCGTCGATTGTTGCGGATACCTCCCTGTGAATAACCTCGATGGAGCCAATGAATCCATATGAGATCGGTCGGATGGTGAAGCGTTTTGTTGCAACCAACGGCGAGAGCTCTGTCTCGACCGCGAACTGTCTTGGCATGGTCTGAAGAACAAGAACCACCATCTTCGATGGAAGAGACCGTGGACCAGTGCACAAGAGTATATAGAGGTATTCCAAGTCTAGCGAGATCGATGCATTTCTTTCCCTCTAATTATAACACGTTTCGGCAAATGTAAGCAGATATGGTGAGCTCGTTCGAACTCGCCAGATCTTGTCTGTATTGGGTTTTCAAGGTCTTGGGATCTTCCATTGAGTCATTTTTAACGCCACAATTTTCGGTGCGAGTTCGAAACGAACTTGGCTGCTGGTGGTGTGGGTTGACTTTGTTTTGGGTCAGCCCTTAGTTCGATATCCGACCATTGTAGTCAGTTCTTTGACTTACCAAATGTTAAAGCCTGCCAGTTGCCAGCGAGGCAATGAGAGTAAACGCACTTTCTCCGGGATGAAGAAGCGATTGCAGCGCGTATCACTGACGTAATAGACTACGCTATCCCTTTGCTACCAACATCTCACTACAGTAAACAGTGCCAAGATGAGGTCCATGAGCCCAGACGCGGTGATCAAGATGGTGACTGCTGTGTTAGGCAGAGATCCAGGATCTCTGTTGGTGCCGGCGAGATTGACGATCGTGTTTTTACGGACGCGTGCACGATTGTGACTACGTCCAGACCTGGCGCTCCATGCGGTCATGCGCGTACGGGGCGGGCAGGTGAAGGTCAGGTCTACCGCCCGACAATAGGTGCGGGATGCGAATGTCACGATATGCTCTAAATTTTGACAGAGCAAGAATCGCTTCTCAGCGGAGTCATGTCGCACTTCTGGCGCCATGCACTGCTAGAATACAGGGCGGGTTTTTTTTTTTGATTTTTTTCAGATTCTCGAAAAAAAAAAATACCCTGAATTGACAATGAAGGGGTGGCGGACTGACAAGTCATCCCGCTGTGCTCGGTTTTCACGCGTCAGATCTAGTTCGCAGCCATGGAGCATTAGACGGCGGTCGCCATCTGAGTTGAACGTGGTCTGCTTTCCGCCTGAAGTGCTCAAATCCCGAGCTTTCTCACCCTTTACGCTGTGTGGAGATCCCGGGAAAATTTTTATTACACTTGTTTTCCTGCTCACTGTCGATTTGCCGTGCCTGCCGTCATCCTTGGTGTGGAAGTCTTAGGTGCACACCGTGAGAGGAATGATCGTGGCCACTCATGCCCTCTCATCGACTCATCGACTCAGTGACTCATCGATGTTCCCAGTCACCAACGATTTCGCCGGGAATTATCTGAGTCATGAATTGGTCAGACCGGCAAAAGCAAAACTGGCGTGCTGTTTTCAGGTACAGTTGCTACAGCACACGCGCTTACCGAGAGCCGAATCTGTAACCTCGCCAACAGTGACATCCGTAACCTCGCCAACCGTGACACAAATTCAGGCGAGTCTCTCGCCGGGATAGCGTTTTCTTCAGTAGGATATAGAGTAGTGCGTCGATTCGCTTACAAGATTATGACATACAGTGCATATAAACATACATGCATACCATTACGGACCAGTTCAGGGTTGCCCTGCCTGAGCCTTGGTTCGTACTGTTCTACAAATTCGCCAGATGTCTTCGGACGGCAGGGGAGTCTCATCCCTGCAAGCGGTGATGCGTGACGAATCATATTCTCGCGAAGAGAGGATCAATCCTGTTGAATACATCGCCTTGTACTTGTCTTCAATTGGACGAAACACCTACCCCCACCTATGAAGACAGCCCTAAGCTACGAGATATCAGTTGGACTGATAGAGAAATTGGCGTAAGTCACCTCGACTGAGTTATCAGATCAAGCCATCTTCTAGCTATCTTCTGATAGGACAGTAGCGCATGGGAGGGCAGTTGACATATGGCACTCCACCGAGGGTCAGTGTTAAGCGACGACGTGGCCTGATTGGCAAGTACAGTAGATTTTTGACGCTCACGGGACAATAGTGACCGACACCTCCGGAGTATACTTCCCCCAAGGGAGTCGCGTGGGCACAACAGGCAAGCAGCAAATTCGCTTGCTCGACAATCTTTGTTCCAAGCCGAGCCTGTGAGGCCTGATGAGCAAATACAAGACCTGTCAGGGGCAAATCTTGCTGCTGGTCGGTGGAGAATCTCCCCATCAACTATGTCCGCTTGCGCTTGGTTGTCCGGTCCTTCCGCGATGGCAAGGCTCCCTCAATGAGCTATTTCACCCCGAGCTATACAGCTAGGTCGACTAGAATCTGCCAGACGGACGTTGGAGCACTCTTCTTTGTTGTATGATACGCGGTGAGCCTCAGCATTCAGATGCAAGCGCCACAGTCGAATACTACCTTGTATCGCAGCTCGCGGAAGGGGCAGGCATTGTGCCTCGGAGCTTCCGTCGGGCCCACGCACAAGTGCGCGATGCACGGTAAGTCCAGACCCAGTGCTCATATTGGACGGAATTTGTACATACTTGCCTGTCTGCCAGGCTGCTCAGGTGAGACCCGCCACTGGAGCAAATAAATCAGTGACTGTCTACAGAGCAACAGCATAGTTTGCTACGACCTCGTCTGCCTCCGATTTGATCCGAGCAAAGTCTTGTAGAGTGATTTTGGTCATGGTCTTGTCCTCCGTCTTCTCCCTGATCTCCTCGACCATCTGTTCGACGAAGAGCTTCAAATCCTCAACAGCAAGACCGAGACTTTGTAGATCGACGAGGAGCTCCTTGACACGGATTTGAAGCTTCGTAAACGTGATATTGGGATGTTTTGTTAGTGTGGCTTGCAAGGATGCTTTCGCCAGGGCTACACGCCGGATGGAGACTGCGGACTCTTTGTAACCCAGCTCTACGCAAACCAGGTAGGCCAACACCGAGGTTCGGAAACCATTTGGCCCATGCTGTTATGATATCAGCGCTGATAGACGCTCTTGACGCCACTCACCCTCGCCATCGACTCGAGCACATCGACCGCAATAGCTGGGGTCTGCTGTTTGAGGACTAAACAGATCGTCGAGATGGCCGAGGCGACAGAGCTTCCCTTTGGATTGACCTTCAAGGGGTCGGGCATGGTGCAGATTGTTCCGACCAGATTGAGAACGTGCCTCTCGAGGTCCATGAGGTCGTCGATTTTGTCTTGCTTGTCTCTCAGCGAGAGCTCCTGGGACGAGAGGAGTGAGCCTTGGTTGGATAGTTCGTTTCGAAGATTCAGGATGATGTCCGCAGAGTGTCGTGAGTTTTCAGCCAGCTCGCGTTTCATACCCGCAATCTCAACTTTCAGCTGTCGATTCTCCATGTTCAGGGTGCCAATGTCCTGAGCGTGGCTGAGTCTTGCGTTCTCCAGCGATGTCTCGAGCTCCGCACATCTTAGGGCGATCTGCTGTTTCGCGACTCTCTCGGCTTCCAATGCCGCTTGCATCTCAAGGTCGTCCTCGTCATCCTCTTCTGCTGCGAAACCCAAGGAGATGTTACCGTACATCGTTTGATTGAGATCGTCGTCCTCGCCATCGTGGACATCTTCCGTGCCAGTTGGCTCCAGCTGCTTGACCATAGACGCTTCCGACTTCCTTGTCTCCATTTCCGTCAAAAGCCTTTCAGATTTGAGAAAGACTTGAGTCTTCCCAATTGCGTACTCGCCAGCCTTCAAGTGAGCGTTGAGGAATGTCGGGCTTGGCTGACATAGAAAACTAGGCGTGTCATTGAGAATTCTGACAACAACAAGCTACTTACCGCTTTTCGAATGTCTCTATGGAGATTCGTACAGGCCAGAGAAGCCTACCAATATGGAGAGCGTCCATCACGGACCCGCTTTTGATCTGCTTCGAAATGCTTTCGGTGTCCCACATGTTGTCTGTACGCGCCACAGCTATGAAAGCGCCCTCGGAGGGCCAAGGCCTGATGCAGAGTAGGGACTGAAAGTCACTGTCCTTCAGAGTATCCCGAAGCTTCGTAATTTCTGCTTGTAGAAGGGATCCGATAGGTTTGTTTGCGTTCGAGCCTCCAGATACCTTTTTCATTCCCTTGATACCACCAAGGATGGACTCATTGACGAGATCGCAGATGTTCACGGGCACGGAGAATCGATTCTGGTCGATCATGCCCGCAGATTGATAAGACACTGCGGCATTCCAGTGCTGGACCATAATGTCTGTCGGGTGTTGGGCAGCTCTGTCTGATCTGACACTGACCAGCTGCTGCGTGAGAAGATTCTTTGCGAACTCCAGATCGGCGTCGGGGCCCCGGGGCTTCCGGGAGCAATCGTTGAGGCTCTGCATGATGGCTCTCACAGCTTTCACACACGACAGATTGGCGAAATCTGGGAGCGGTCCAGCCTCCATGATACCTTCTCTCAACATAGTTTCCAGGTGGGTCTGTTTGTGATGCCTGATTAACGCGTGCAAACGGTCTATAGGGACACTTACGGCCATCATCTTGTCCAGGTACTTTATCAAACCCTCCCTCAGTGATGACCTGGCAAGACTAGTCTGTACTCACAAGGTCGTGCAACTCTTCATTCAAGACATTGATCAAAAACTGGTCCAAAGAGTTACCGCTTGCGAAGTCTTCGAAGCCGCACTAAGAGTGGACAACACCTCAGAAATGCCTCTTTCTCTTCGCGATTGACTCACCATGTCGATGAGATCGATTGAGAGCAGATTCACCTCTGAGGTATCTGCAGTCTCCCGACTGTGTCTCGACTTCAAAGCAAGCTGTTCGTTTCCCACCGCCAACAGGTACTGCGTGTAAGTCAGCCTCGATTCCTGTCGATCCGATGACGTCTCACATCTAGCACTCGCTTGTATAGGGCTTGTGCTAGGCTTGCACGAGCTATCTCCGACTCTGAGGGCGTTCTTGGCAGTAGCTCTCCGCCAGCTTCGCGGAAGAACATGGATCGCTTCAATCTCTCCTCACTGACCCCGAGGCACCTGGCAGCTTTTGAGACCGCGGGATGGTTCTTGCCCTTGATCATCGAGAGGTGAATCACACTTCCAAGCACCGTGACAATCTTGGCGGCTTCCTCGTTCCCCAACACGATTTTCAAAGTTGTCACTGTTTCCGCCCAGTTGGCCTGGAGATTGTCTTCAGAGAAGCGGGATGGGATGCCGTCCGCGTCATCCGGGAGTTCGAGATGCGGATACAGAGCCCGTGAAGCGTGGAGCTGATGGAGAACCGAGAAATTGGACTCATGTTGATGCCAATGAGTTCGTCCCACCCGTGAGCGCTCGAAGGCCGAAATAGAGAGCCTAAGAGCTTTAAGCTCCATCGATTCAGTGTTGAAAGTGTAGGAGATGGTCTTAAGGTATCGAGAGGACTGCGGATTCAGAGAGGTCATCGCACTGCCAAAAGCGTCGAGAAGATGTGCCACACGATCCGATAGCTCCGCAGCATGACTCATGTATTCGGCGTCTTGGAGCTTCATCTTTTCACCCAGGGCGTTCATCAGGTGCTTCATGGCGGTGGTCTTGCCGCTGCCCCTGTGCGGCATTCAGTGAACCGAAACAAAGTGAATGGACAACGACCTTACGATTCTCCCTGGGTCAATATTGTTTGAGACCTCCCTGTTGCCTGAAGTCTCGTATATGCGGTATCGGCCATTGAACTGATTGACTGGGCTGACAAACTGGCCACATGCCCATCTTCCAGGCCAACAGGCCTCAGTGCGATCAACAGGATAGTCAGCGATGGGGCTCTTACGGAAAGACTTCCGCAGGACTTACATATATATCTCCAACCTTGGATACCAGGTCCCCATCAACCCATCGTCCATGAAGAAGATCTGCAACTGAAATGGTCGTGAGCGGGTCATGTTCGTGTAATTAGACGTCTCTCACCAGCTCTTTCATCAGAAGGTGCGGGGGTCAACTTTGTCAAATCCAGGAGCGGCATGATAGAGTATGGAATGAAGTAGAGAACAAAGGAGGACGCTTGCAAACAAAAAGGAAAATTTGTAAATCTAGACCCAATGCCACATGCGTTATAACGCCGAAATTGATTCCGTCACTCTATCACATACGGCCTTGTTTTCTTCTCCCGATCATTCCCGTTTTCTCATCACTTTACTTCTTCCGATGCCCTCACGAACCAGATCTAAGCGCCTCAGATCAATCTCACCGGGGTCAACAGTAGCTTCCACTGTCACCGTACGCCGTCGTGTAGGCCGAGGACGCTCGGCAGCACCTAGTTCCGTCTACACCGAGACCCCTCGACCCGCTGCTCCTACTCCACCGGGACTCAATATCTTAACCTCCCTCTCTGTCTCTCAATTTTGGCCATCTGATCGCAGATTCGTGGTGGTAGATGATGTCTGGGCTGAGGAAGAGCTTGCATGGCTCCGATCTGAGATTCAAGTGAGTTCATTGCTTTAATCGATCTTCTTCAACGGCCCTCCGGGCTGATGAAGTATAAAGACCATTGGAGGAGTCATTCAAACCGACCCGATTCGAGTGACGATGATGGATTACCTCGTCATCCCATCGCCATCAGAGGAGCGAATTCCTAATTCTGGGCTAGGTCCGCGACTCAGCCTGGGTATCACTCATCCTGAGCTCTCCAATCTTCAACGAGTCTCCCGACGCTGGATCAAACTCTGCGTTTTCCGGGGACAGGTATTAGATCCTGACGGACCTGTGGGGGACATGTCCGGTGTTCAACCCCGGGCTGGACCTTCAGGAGACCCATCATTATTGTCTACCACAGCCACTGCTCGACATGCAAAGTCTCCCCTCGACTTCGCCCAACGCGAGCTAGCGCATGATGTCCTGGAAGCCATGGATCGCTTTGACTGGTCACAACGAGGTGCCAGGACCAAGTTTTATGCCCATTTCGATGTCGAAGTACGTCAGATTGTTGGTGACATGTGTCAATACTGATGTCAAGATCAGCAGCCCCGACAGAACCAGAGCCTTCCCATGCACATTTCAAATTTCATTGGCCGTAACCTAGCCTTGTTCGAGCACGCCTGTCCCGCTTTCGCTGCCACTGCAGTTCCCGGAAGGCGTGGCGCTGGTTTGCATACCAGACGTCGGCGCAAGATGGACGAGGGTACATCCCCGATCGCTGAGATCAATGAAGCGACACCTCCCCCAAGCCACGACGCCGGTCCGCCAACTCCCAGATCTCTTGCCTCCTCGCGGCACACGGCTGATCCTTCGACGGCTCGACTAGAGGACTCGGAGGCATCCGTCAGTACATCAGACTTCCAGTCATCCTTTGACGATGATGGGGGCTTTGCGGGTAGTGACAGTGATTATGATCATGATTCGGCATTCTCAACTTCAGATAGCACCCGGCTTATACGTCTTGAAGATATGGTCTCACAGTCGCCCGAGAAGTTGCCACCTGCCGCTGGATCTCCGATCTTGACTGCTGCATCTGATCGTTCAGAATCTCCCGGACCCATACCGGCACCCCTCTCAGTGAGTGACCAGTGCCTCTTCTTCAATGCCCTCCAGCTTACTGTACATTTGCCATCTCTCAGCATGAAACATCCCCGAATCCTTCGGAAGTGATCCAGCACGCTCTCGGAACCTCATTAAATACTTCACAGATTGCAAGTGTCGGGCTCTGACTTGACCGCTGTAGCTGACCGCATATCTGCTCACAGTATGACTTGAGGTTGTGGTGCTCCTCTGTGGAGGCTTGGGCCAAGGCACCTGCTAATGCTGGACGTTCAGCGTTCCCTTCGTTGTCATCCTGCCAAGCCCTTTGCTCATCTTTGGGCCGGCTCCCTCCTGATGAGACTTCCGGCGAAGAAATATCCTTTGTGGCACCCCGATCCGTGGATCTGGTTTCAGACTTATGGGTTCTCATGCGTTCGATCTTGCAGCACAAGCTCTTCCAGTTCGACCATAGGACTGACCATAGGACAGCCAGATCTGGCATTCAATCGAGCAATTCTGACAAATCTTCAAGCTCTCGAGCCATCCGAATATTGGATCAGGAACCACTTTCAGTCTACCGAATCGCTACACAAGATGATCAGTACAGCAATGTCCCCTTCTCGCAGGTGACACTCAAATGCCAAGCCTGGCGAGCGATCGTAAGCTCACAAAATTGTCAAATCAATTCTGACCAGTTGTAACCAGACTGTCTCCGCTTTGGACATCCCTCGTCTTCTGGCTTTCGAAGTCAACAGTATCTGGTATGGTATTGTTATCGATCCTTGCGACCGAGTGATCACATGCTTTGATCCCTGCAGCCAGACAGTGGACTCTGGTGAAGATATCTCACAGGTAATGCATCCCCTGCATGGGACCTACTGACTTGGGATAGCTTGTGATGGACTTCTGGGACGATGCTCTATTCGAAGCTGGCGCTGAGCCCAGCTCGTCGGCGTTCACTACCTCGGTACAACTGGTGAGAAACTCTCTGTTTCTCTTGCTGAAATATTGTCAGCTATCTCAACCTTTCCAGCCCGAAGTATCCTCAGCCGCAACGCTTGCATGGTTGATCCATGTTATTAGCCGCTGGGACGAGAGTATATCAATCCCGGCTCCGCTCGAATACGAGCGTGAAGATCGTCTACGTTACCTTCGATCCCTCATCCAGAGCAGTTTATGGGATATTGCGGCTAATGCTATACCAGGTCAAGTTGATACATATTTGTAGGAGATCGCGCTAGAGAGCTCGGGGGATCCACAACAGTACTTGGTATCGAAATTAGCCATGAGTACTCAAGGGAATACGACAGGGTTTCAACATAGCTGCTTTAATGCTTTTTGTAATGTCAACGGGGGAAAGTCGCTTCTTCTATATGAGGAGATCGAGTACAAGCATAGCATTGTGGTATACTGTATGCACGTTTCATCTGCGGCATATCCATTCCTTCAGAGGCTCCGGGAAGGAACCATGTAGTACGAGTCAGTAGCTCGATTATCATTGTGTCCAGTAACGCCTGAATAAAAGCTGCAGATAAATTCCGGTGGACTCAGGTTTTCATATGTGGATGCTTAACTGATTATCAACGATCGATATCAATTTGAACTCTCAAGAATTCGTCCGCTTTCGATTCTCTGCTATACGCAAGGAAATCGTTCGGCTGCCCACAAGGCACTTATAAACTCATATTCGCACTGCTCCGAGCACCTTCCTACTTGATCGCTACCGTACCAGCCAACGAGATGACAGACGATAACAATCTTCTTTTGATGCCACGAATCGAAATCAACACCGCTTGGGCTGTGTTCCACTACCATCAAGCCACTCATGCAGCTACAGGAATGACTAATCTCCCTAGTCCTGCAAGCACTAACACAGGTCACAGGTGCAAATGGACGAGATGAGAAGATGGATTGCAGCTAGCTTCCTGCAGCGGCATACCTACATAAAATGGCATAATGGCGTATGAACTACTTAGGTTGATGATACAGTATGCTACAATTCCGGTTTCTCTGTACTCTCAAAAATCGAACGAGATATTGGTAGTTATGAGGACGATTGAATACAGTTTTGGCACTCTACATAAACTTTATGCCGAATTGCGTGACGTTCCAGAAATTGTCAAATCTGGTGGACGTCGGCCGAATCTTTGGAAGTTTGCGAAGAGATCCAAATTCATCGAAATTCACACCTGCATTTTCCTGAGTCGTCAATGATAAATTCTTTTTTTCCTTGCTTTTACAGGTGGGTGAAAAAGTGCCGGGAAGAGATGCTTGTAGCGCATAACTGAACCCTCGCTTCTCCTTTTTCATAAACCCTGTACTGATTGGTATTTTCGCCACAACCGTGGCTATGCATTCTCCGAACCTACCGAAGGCTTGAAAGAACATTGCCCTCAGTGGACTGCGCTGGGACATCGCAAAGCACGCTCGTCTCGATTAATGACGTGATTTGAGAGGTATCGCCATGATGCCATAGTGGGAGCCAATGCCCAAGCACAACTAGCTATTCGACATAGAAAGCGAAGGCGCAAATCCCAATGTGTTTTGAAGGCGTTGATCAAAACATCGATCAATGATCAAAACATTGATCAGTGATCAAATCTTTGATCATGGACGAAATATCTAATCGTGAACCAAAAAGTCAATCAATTATCAAAGCTTCGGTCATGGACGGTAATTTATCAAGACCCAATGAGTAGTGATTTAAACACCTATGCCTTCCTGAGCAGGGATATTCTACGCAGGAGGAGCGATACCCGGAGAAGAGCTGTGCGATAACAACACTTATCAACGCACCTTGTGCACCTTGTGCTAACAGAATGTTAGCGACCCGTTCCGGATTCGCCTGGGTGTGTAACAAACATTTGACGGTCTGCATCTCAAGTGGACGATCAGCTCAACGATAGATGTTCTGCGCCGCCCAGACAAAAAGTTTATCGTGAGTGACTGCTAGATTCTGTGTCATCTTGCGAAAATCGAAAAAAGGTTGATCAAAATGATAATGGAAAGGAGACTGATCGTTCCTCTGCAAAATGAGGTGGCTCTTCTTTTGCAAAATGATATGGCTAACCCTTTTTGCAAAACACGACTAACCCTTTTTGCAAAAAACGACTAACCCTTTTTGCAAAAAACGACTGACCCTTTTTGCAAAAAACGACTGACCCTTTTTGCAAAAAACGACTAACCCTTTTTGCAAAATCATGAGGTAGCGCAAGAAGCTGTGAAAATTTTGCAAAGGAGGTTAGGGTGTCGTTAAAATCATCAGGTCAGAAAAATTGATAGAGAACTGACTGTCTTCTCCCTTTCGTATCCTGGTTCGCGAATCAAAACGATAGACGCACGAAGTCACCCACCCACTTGCTTTGCTCCTGCATAGTGGTCGCAGAATCAGGATTCTTGAGTCACGGTGTCTTGAAAGGCACTCAGAGTTGTAATGTTCTGTGCATCCATAATCCGTTCAAACGTCAGTGAGATGGTCCTCGCATGCGTCCGCGAGGTCATACATTGCCTTAAGTGAAGCAACATGCGAGCTAGCAAAGACAGCATCTGTGCTCAGAGGATTGCGTGTACTTTTACTTCCCTGGCCTCGCGCAGATGATAAACATTCTGATGCTGGGGCAAGATCAAGCAGTCCTCGTTCACCTCAGACTGACATCTAGTATGCGGTTTTCTTCCATGATGTTTGCCGTTGTTCTGTATGGGAGTCATGGGGGAATTACTGCATGCTGATTTACAGGGTGTGAATCTAGAACTTTCGTTTGCGTGTATAATTTTCTCGACACTGATCAATCGATTCGACGCTGATCGATTGTTTCGACAACCATCATTTAATTGGAGCACATTCGATTGTTTCGATAAAGACCAATTGTTTCGACAATGATCAATTAATTGGACAATGATCAATTGTTTCGACAATGATCAATTGTTTTGACAATTATCAATTGCTTCGACAGTCATCAATTGTTTCGACAATGATGCTTGTTATACAACGTTGATGACAAATGTCAGGGGATTCCATAATGACTCCTCTGTGTCCATTTTGGTCCAATTGTGTTAACGGCCCAAGTCATCGTGCAATCAATTCCAGCGATGATGCATCGTAAGAAGGTGAGCTCTCGGGATCTGTCGGGCTTGATCTCGTGAGGCGACAATACTTTTGATCTTCCAAGGCATGTGGTGCTTGCATGTACAACTACGTGCACGAATGGACCGTTCAAGATATGGTGCTCGATTGCCTCCACTTCATATCCTCAGATCTATGGCGGGACACCTCTGAGACTGAAATGGGTGAAATTAGGATCTGACCTACTGCCAGTGGGATGTCGGATTGTGAATGATGTCGTACTGACTATTCACCCTCTTTGTACTTCAACTCATCTAGGTCATGATGGATTCCGCGAATTGCTACTGGAAGGAATGGCCATGACACGCTGTAGGTAAAGTGTATATTATAGGCCGCTGTTCGCGCATGAGAGAAAGTGGTATAGTAGATACCTCTTTGATCACATTGAGCATTAGAAGGGAATGGAAGACTCACATTGGTGGGTGACGCAAACCACCGGCGCGTGCGGGGCTTCGACGTGCAGACGTCAACACCTGGCATAGTCATTGTCAGCAGTGTACCAAGGCAATCGATGTGCGTGAAGTTTGCCAGGTGTTGAGCGGCGAGGTGTTTGGCGTCCTTTTTCTTTCTACCAAACCGCCTTGATTGAGTTCGCTATTATGAAATATTGCTCTGCTCAGACCTGCTTCATGATGAGGATGGCGTTTGCTCACCAGAATACCATTTGACAAAATGCTATGCAAAAAAGACATGCTAAGTGCACCATCGTCGACGATACGACTTCCTCAAATATCAATTCACCCTGATGCCTTCTTGCATGATTTGATCTTATAGAATGACTTTCAGTAGGCGGGGCATACTTTCCGCGCAATAAATCCTGATTCCGTCTTAAATCATGACTAATTATTAAAATTGTCCATCATGATGAAAAAAAGAGATGATTGATCATTGTATTCATCTGGGATTATTTATTTGATCATTGATCATCGTATTGATCTGGGATTAATTATTTGATGATTGATCTTTGTATTGATCTGCGATTATTGATTTGATCTTTGATCATCGTATCACTACGAGGTTGTTCAATTGGACATTAATCCTTGATCACCTTTTGATCATCGATCAATGTAATGATGCAAGCCGAACGGAGTCAGATCGAGACTCGAGACTGGACGTACGCATATGTCGCGCAAAATCATGAGTGAGTTCGCTCAAAGCCTGGAATGAATAAAGTGTTTCTCTATGTCAACACTTGGGATTGTGTCTAGTGTAGCACCTCAAATAATCATTCAACGCCGATGTCTGTCGTGTCTGAGCATTGGATCTCGATATTGTGTAATTCGCGTGTGAAAGTATAGAAGGATTATAATAAATTGATGGCGAGATTAAAAAACCCACGGAAGCAAATACTCATGAATCCGACAATATACAGCATGATTCACCCTCAATCAAAACTCTGATTTGAAGCACCGGTTCAGAAAGCATAAGGATAATTATAGATCGATGATAAGCGAGATTTGGAATGGGATAGACGTGACCTTCATGTTCCGGGACGGGAGCTGGTCTCTTAGGGCCGTGCAATCAAACACAGATGCGCATCACTCCGGATGCAAAAGGTTACGCTCGCTCGTGCTGAAGATCTCACCAGAATGACTGGTGCCGATTTCCAGACTCAAGCCAAATTCATTCGAAAAAATTGCTGTGTTGGAGAGCCCGCTACTTCGCAAAGCTGACTCTTTCACATAAGGTAACTCTTTCCCAATTCGTAATATATGAAGCGTGCTCTATGGCGCGTGATACCAGAAGCGCTATATACATGGCTAAATACGCTCATAAATTCACAGAAGCATCCTGAGAAGCTGTTACATATGTATCCCGCCCGAAAGCATTGCTGATGACAGATTTGGTTGGATCCAATTTAGAAAGCGGGCAACGACAGCGGAAGTCCGCATAAAAGCAGAGGGTCCTATGGCAGCGAGGACATTGGACATTCAACGAGCGAGGTGACTACCAGTACGACGAAGCGCCAAAGTCCCGTATTGAAAAGCAGCATAGCAGTCAAATGTCAAATCACCAAATCGCAGAATCCTCCGAAATCATGGCCATTTGAAATGCTCTTCCCCAACAGCGGAATTTCCTAACAAATACTAAAATTCGCTGTTTCTGTCTCATGCGCATAAAGCCACAATATTTGTGCAGCTTCAGACTCCTTGTCCCAAGTGAACATCTTACATCCCACTGTGACCCTTGATAGGCACCTGTGTGTATCCCAGGCTCGTCCTGTCCGCTCGAAATGAGATACGTACTGTGTGGGTTTCCGTACAGGTTAGTCATCTCCATGTTTGTATCTGCTGTTCAAAGTAGTTAGGCACCATACGGTCAGGTAAGAAAAGAGTGCGAGTGATTTTTCTGATTATATTTGGCGAATTGTGTGCATTGAGTGGCTGACCGAGATTGAAGGCCATTACCGTATCTTCAATTACTCTACGAAAGCCGAAGGTGACGCGCCAAAGGGTTAGATGTTAGACGTTTTTCGTAAACAGTATTTGCAAAAATTTTGCAAATTTCGCTATCCGAGACGAAAAATCCGCCGGCGTGTAGTGTTACCTGAAGTCCTTGAGACTTGACTTTCATTTTTACGGGAGACAGTACCCGAGCACGCCGTCTGAGTCTGCTGTCATTATGATCTTTGATCCATCAATATTGATCTCATGCAAGGCATAAAGTCACGTACGAAGCAGAGGACTGCCCTCAATCCATGGTTTTTGACCAAGAGCGTAGGATGAAGCTGTTCACGACCAGGGAGATGGCCATGGGTCCGGGCGCCTGAATTACCCGTGGGAGGCAAGCTCCATCAATCTTACAGCTTGCTAAATACGCCAGGCTGCGCTAAGCTATCAGAGCATGGTATCTTGAAGATAGCCCTCTGACCCAGCACCCTTCACCGCCCGCCTGCTGATATACAGTAAAGCATGAAAATTGCATGGGCGTCATGAACAGGGCGTAAGTGGCTTGTCGCTACCCACAAGCCTCGTTCTCGTCATTTTCGGGGAACCCCTCTACCTCAGCAGCAATGTGCCTAGCCTTTCGTTTCTCCAGCAACTCAGCCAATAGCGCATCGTCCTCTAGGTCCTGCCTCCTTCTCTTGTGGCTTCGGTGTATTTCCTTATAAGCAACGGTCAACATTGACTGCAGGTCTTGCTGGCCCTTGTAGTCTCTCCAGAGCTTCTCATCTACTATCCTGCGAGAGGTACCGAGGTTCTTCCGCTCCTCCTCAACCTCCTGTTGCGATCTCTTGAGCTGTGATCGCAAAGAAACAATCTCATCCTCTTTGCTCGACATGGCAGACTCGAGTTCCTCGATCGTACGCTTTTGATTGACGATGTCTGATCTACAGTCTTGTAGACACTTTTGTACCTCCTCGAATGTGGTCTGATGGCGCTCGACTGACCTTTCCAGCTCGAGGATATAAGCATCTCTCTTGCGGACCAAAAGCGATCGGTGATGTAAAACACGTTCCAAGTGACCAATCTCCTCGAGTCGCTGTTCCGAGACTGTCTGTGCCCGATTTAAATCGTTTTGCAGAGATTTACTAGTCGTCCGCATCATATCTTTCTCCATTGACAACGTTTTGCAATCCAGTTGGACCATGGCATGTAGGCTGTGTGAGTCCGCCAACCGTCCTTCGATCTCTTCGATTTTTGATTTCCGAGCTGCCAATTTGCGAGTGAGACATTTGGTTTCCGCTTCCAGCTCCCTGACTCTGTACTCAACGAGCTCAGCTTCTCCTTGTTCGTCTCTTCTTTTCTCCTCGTAGGAGAGTGCCAAATCCTTGAAATGGGATGCCGACGAAGCGACTTCTTCATAGCGCTTCTCCTGTGTTTGCAACTTCTTCTCCATTATACGGAGAATGTTGGTCTGATGGATCCTTTGACAATCTTGATCCATCCGGTCCTCATGCTGGGATTCGACTATTCGTTTCAAGGAGTCGTTGTCTCTCTCCAACCTCCGAATGGCCTTCCGGCTGGGGTGCTCTTCCAGGGCATCGACATATTCCAGCAGACGTGTCTCCCGTTCACGCAGTCGAGAGACGAGGAGGGAGTCGATGAGTGTCTGGGTATCGGGTCCAGGAGAGGTCCAACGTGGAGGAAGGCGAGGAATAGGTGACGGACGCTGTGAGCTACTTTCCGACGAAGAACGTGCTTCTGAAGAGACCTCCTCATCCTCCACCGCCGGGGGCGACTGCTGTAGGATACCCCGGGGGGTCTGAGAAGCTGATCAGCTAAAGGAACGTCGTGGAGAGAGTCAGACTCACGGATGCATCTCTTCCCGAGGGCGATGGTGACGTAGGGTCGTGAGTATAGTCCATCGCAAAGTTGTCTGCTCCGGGGTCCTGTCCAAAATCGACAAATCCAATAGCGTCTGAATCGTTCTGGCCAAAATCTAGAACATCATTGTCGAAGTGTCCACTACCGTGCCTCGGCATCTCCATGCTGGTCTATATAGTGTCAGTGGGATAGAGAGTTCGTCTTCGCCTCACTTACGTCCAAAAGCTGCTTCTGCTTGCGCAACGCCAAGGGAATATCCCATTCGTAGAGGGTCTTCGCCATCTGTCGGAGATTGATTGCTGGTGCCAGGTCGACGCTGGCTTGGACCGCCAGGGTTCCATCCTCATTCCGGCGCCTGGATCCCATACGCTGGGTTGCGGTAGTGCGAAGCAGTCTGTAGATACGACTGCGAGTATTGGATGCGCGCTGCTTTAGATCTGCTTCTTTCTCCTTATCCCAGTCGATTGAAGTAGCTGGATCGTGCGGAATATGTGCCCCACCTATCTTCCAACCAACGAGGAAGACAGATATTCGACAGGAGTTCGCTTGGCGGGAGAAGTGACAGGTCATTCCTTTGACATGCTGTGGATTTGACTGTTTGCAGGATTCGCAGACTGGGAGGAGGAGGAAGTGATTGCCTTCTTGTCTGGAGACGTAGACGGTCTCAAAGTAAGTGACTTTGGGCCGAAAAGTCAGACACCGCAGCTGCGCATGGCTTCGGCCTGTCAGCCGGTATAGAGTACAGCCAACTCACTGCCAGCCATGCCTAGCCGTGTATTCCCAGCCCAGCTCGCGTAAAAACTCATCGTGGGCGCAAGTGAAGGCTCGAAGCCGGCAATTCGGTTCAGGTTGTCGATCGGAGGCCTGCGAGTCGTCTATAGACAAAGGGCCGTCCATGGATTCCAATGTGGAGTTACTAGTTCTGGGATGTCCTCCTTCGGTGGATCTTCCAGCATCGGACCGGCTTCGATGATTCACATCCCGTATCCCACTTCGATCATCGTCCCGATCCGAGTCCACTTCCATCCCACTCGAGCGGTCCGCCGAAGCATCTTCATCCACCCTACTCTCATCGGCCACAGGCGAGGATTCTTGACCGGATGCGTTGAGCCTATTGATCTCTCTCACGAACGAGTCGTCCTCGTACATGTCGGACATGCTTCAGGGCGGGCCGATCGATGAACTAAAGGATGACCGGGATAAGACTCGCAGAGTGGGAGCTAGCGCAGATCAGACCTCGATCTATCGAGCGAGAATGAGACTACGGGTGTCGTATCCTTCGTGAGCGAATGACCCTTGGATGGACGGTCGGACGGGGGTTGACTAGTATGAGGGAATAGAATGTAGTGATGAAATGAAGCGTTTTCACGGTTGAACCCGGTCCAGTGTGGATGACACAGCGAAATGCGGTGTGTTGCTTGCGTCAATGATCTTCTGGTCACTGGGGTCGTCTGGGGGCCTTTGCTGGGTATATGATGAGGACGGTAGGGAGACGTAATAAATGCTAAGATGACAGGATTCAAGGGTTGAATAGATGTTGACTTCGGCGCTGTGGAGCGATTATTGGACACGGAAGCATTTTTAGTCGCCACGTGACTTTGTTTGCGGTCTACCCGGCATGATTGCTCAATGCATCGAGCGGCCGTCGCCGACATACAGTCGTCCACCGCTTTTCTGTTTATTCGGGTCACAAGGCTGCTGATGGCGCGAATTGCTACTCCGCGGTAGACAGCCGGTATGGACCACGCTAGAACTCAGTTGAGGGCTTTAGACTATCCCTGATCACAAATTCCATCGTCTCAGAAAAGACAAAGACATTCTAGACTTCACAAGTATCCAGATTGATGTATCCCGCCTGCGGAAGCTGTTTCTCACCCTCAATGGAAAACTGTACATAGAACTTCTTACTGGTTCACTATAGACTACAGTCGCCATCATCTTGCGTCCCAGTGGCATTCATTCTCCAATACCGTGGCTCAAAGCCCCACGACAAATACGGACCATACATGTATAATATGTGTGTTGATCACTGACTCTGATGCGAGAGACTACTTCTTAGAGCAGCAACATACTCATGCGATCGATTATGACGGGCTCAAGACTCTACTAGTGCCACTCGAAGTCCCATCGTGTCATCAATCACTCTTTCCCTTGCTGAACCGAGTCTACCAACGGCCTCTCAAGTCTTTTCTGGTCCTTGCGGCGATGTTGGTCAATGCCGTAGTATCAATGCAAGCGGGGTCATACATGGCTGAGAGGAAAAGACGCAAAACAATGAGAGAGTCAGCTGGGGGGACTTTGTCTGTCTTGACTCTTCCTCGGCGACCTGAAATAGATGAACAGAGTGAAGCAATATCTTTTTGCTCCCTTCCTTGGTGTCTCTCTTTCGCTCAGATCTCTCAGGTCTCACGAATTCGACCGGTCCTGTACGCCGTAGGAAGGGTCTTTGCAGATAACACACCCCCTCATCACTGCCTTTGTCCACTTTCCTTACACCATCAAGCAGCCTGACCCATGACGACCCGATGTGACAACTTTGCAAGCACATTCCTAGCCGAGGCCGCCACGGAGGGTGTTCTATTCCGGCACTCGCACTACATTGATCACGCCGAGGCCGGCAAAGAAATGATTGCAGGGGGTACAGCCCCCAGCTGAAGGTAAAAAAATATGGATCCTTCACATCAATGTTGTCGAGATAATACAGTATGCACAAATACGATCTCGATGCGTCTGTGGTCTCCAGGACCACTACGTGAGGCATAGGCCGTCTTACATAAAGATCTCCATTTACAACGCGTCACCTCCAAGTAATCGCATGATTTCGCGTCGCTCCATTTCCAGCTCGGCGTCATTCGCATTCAATTTTGCAGCTTCGAAGTCGACCAGGTACAGCCTTGAGCCAAATGGCCGGAAACTCGAAGTTTTGCTGACATGCGCGTTCCACTCAAAGGGGTCGCTGAACGCCGTTGACGGCAAGGTCTCGGTCAAAATGTGCCGCAAGGACGGGTCTACATGTTGGATACGTGCACCGTGCAATGCTTTGTACTGAGCGATAACCGACCCACTGCAAGATGTGTCAATGACGTTCAGAAGCTAAATCCGACTCACCATTGGTAAGCAGTCGGAGCGTGACATAAATCGGGACCAAGCCTTTGCAGCAACATTGCGTATAGTTTGATGATCCTCTGCTCTGAGTGCTCCTCATTGTCTGGATCGAAGGGTCGAAGGGTCGTACCGTCTTCGTCCAGACACATACGAGCGCGGTATAGCCCATAGATGACGGGGACATTGACTGCTAGCCCTCGCATTCGGATCTCTTGACACACCGCGACTTCATTGTGAATTGATTGCAGGGCCTCGGCAGGATCATAAGACCCAATGTCGTCTTTGACAGCCAAGTCAGGCAGCGAGAACTTCGCTGCAAGCTTGAAGGGGAATTGCGACGGAGTCGTCACAGATTTAGAAGAGGCGGTGTCGAAGGAGCGGTCAAGAATCGGGACATCCACATCATGGTCGTGATCATGTTCGCCCACGTCAGATCGGTCGTCGTCGATTTGGCTCCTCGCAATGGCACCAGGATTAACTGCATCCGTGACGCCATTGCCGCGAAAGGAATGGCCCCAGGTGTCCATAGCGACGGTGCTCCACAAGCGACCATGACCGATGTTCAGCTCTTGACCAGAACCCAGACAGAACCAGGGCTCCTCTACCATGTTGGCACTTGACGGAGAAGAATTGCGGATGCGCCATGACCCGAGGTTGCCCATGTCAGGTTCGGCTGACTCAAAAACTGCACCTGAGAGCTCGACTTGTATGGCGCAGGAAGGAAGCCTGACGGCAGTCACCCGCGCCTTCTGTTGTGTTAAACATGCGAAGCACATCGAGAAGTTTCTGTTGACTCACAGCAGCAAGGGTGTTTTCCAAAGAGATGGTGTGAGCTTCTGAGTCGCCAGAGTCATGCTGTAAGGTCAAATGCTCCAGTATGGGTATCCCATTTCGTGGCCTCTTCGACTCTCTCGCATCCAATGAATCAGAAGCGCCTTGATCGAATAGCGCTTGGCTGTTTGACTTGCCAGGCGGAGGGACTCGATGACTGGTATCCGCCGCCGGGCCCGCCGAGCCCGCCGAGCCCGAGCCACCTGGTTGGTGGCCGAATTGCGTTGCTCCCAAGGTGCTTGTTAGCTGCCCGGGATTGACTCCTCCAAGGGGATTCACGACTCTGGCCTGTTTAGTAAAAGCTAAATACCCACCTTCGGGAGGGTCAATTTTGGGGCACAAGCTGAGAGCGATAAGAGTGGAAAGAAAAGTCGGGACCGGTGGATTGTCAAGACTTGATGGAGTGCTGGGCACCCATTCATATCCTCCCTCCAATATCTTGCGATACGAGCCATCGAGCTGATTGAGATCTGCATCCTCTCGGTGAACTGGTAGCGACACAGACATCTTGAATTGCTCGTCTAGTTGAAGCACCAGCATGCGATCCCAGGTACTGATCACAACTCGACGGGCTTCATTGATGTGCAGCTGCGCGTAGCCCTGAGAAAATCAGCCTCGAATAAGAGTCGAAGCCACTCACCTGCTCCAGGACCTTGCAAGCAGTCTCGAACTCTGTGACACTTGTAGAAGCTGGTCTCCGACCCCACAATATCTCTCCTTCTTTCACGGAATACGATCGTGACGCATCGTGCCTGTTGCCCGTCAATGCCAGAATGGCATTGAAGACACCTTCGGTGGCGACTAGGAGTCTCTTGACCTCCAACAAATATGCCACGATGGCCCTTGAAAGTATGAAGACATAGCAAGCTTCGTCGGAAGGACAGGTCGTGTGCTTCGCTGCAGCGTGCGCTGGGTTGAGGCGATCGAGCACTTCTCTGCCCTTTTCATTGGCGAACGGCAGGCTCGTGAGGAGCGTTCGGACAGAAGTTGTGTAATGATCGAAGAGCTGCTGCTGACCAGACTCATATGGTCGCGGCGAAGAGATTCCAATCGAGAAATTCTGATGTCGCTGATGGGCCGTCCACATCTCCATGAATGGACTAGATATCTCCTTGTCAAGGTTGACAAGATCGAACATCTGATAATGAAGCTGTTGTAGCATCTCATCATCTTTTCGGAGGGTGATGGTGCTAGTTCTGGCATGTGATAGTAGATTGGACACGACTTTGGCAGAGTCGGTCGAGATATTGCGTTGAGGACTGGGTATGTTTATCGCTCCGATGCGCGCACTTGATCCTGATCCGGCTGAGGGCTGCAAAGAGTCCCGGGAGGAGATCGCGGAGGCGGGCAAGCTATTTGTTGAGCTTCTCAGCCTGTAAGAGTGTGTGGAAGGTGGCATTAGATCATCATCGTCTTCAGGCCCGGGCAGTGGAGGAGCAGTTGAAGGCTCGACCTGATTGATTGGATCCAGGCGGTAGGTATATAAGCATTCCAAGAAGCGAGGCTGTCTCATAGGGTGAGTCCAAGAGTTCGAGAGCTTGCTCCAAGTACCCTCCCACGCTGTCAGTACGGGATCGTCTGCAGTCATATTGAAGGAGAGCCGACAGATTGATTGGAATGGGATGACGAGGGAATGAAGTCGTCCCGCCGTTTTAATGTTTGCATCGGATCCGAAGTTTCGGAATTATCCGGCATTCTCTGTACCCACTGCATGTGGCAGTATCTGGCTGACGCTCATTCCGCCAAAGCCTTCAACCCAATCATCCGAAAGCCTCGTTCTGCCGGTTCCCCTTCCACAGGGAAACGAGGAATGCTTATGCATCAGGTACACTGTTCACGGCACACAATAGACCGTCTACATACATACATACATACATACATACATACATACATACATACATACATACATACATACATACATACATACATACATACATACATACATACATACATACATACATACATACATACATACATACATACATACATACATACATACATACATACATGCATGCGCGGCCGAGCCTTGAAGTGGGGAGAGGCTACAGTGTTTCTGACCGTTTCGCAGGTGTAGCTGGAGACAAGGCGGAGAGGCTCTCTCCCATCGTGCGAGTCGCTGGGTCCCGGTAGCTGAAACTCTGTGCTTTTTGCAACTCCGTGTGAATGGAGAGCCGGCTATCAATGATGCAGATCAATGATACTCCGAACAGTAATCTGCGGAGAATTCTCAAAAGCTTCCTCGGCGGATTTGGCCGAGCCTCGGTAAATTTAGTATTCGTTAGAACTCGTCGGAAGTCTCGACTTCCGCTCTACTTCAGCCGAGACGCGCACGAAAACGGGTGTTATTCTGTGAATTGTATGTAGCGCATGAGATAATGGGAGTATCTGGGGAGTTCGACATATATCAGTTTATACTTGATGGAGCTTGTGATGGTGCCAGCCGACTGCTCTACTATGGCCTGCCTCTCCAGCCGTATCGACTGAGCCTGTAAACAACCCTCCTCTCTTGCTAAATACACGATTTTTCTGACGTGAGGGCAGTACGAAGACTAAGCGATTGAAGAGTTCAGTGCAGCAGGAATGCTCTCAATGGCATTGGGAACATCAGGCGCCCAGCCTTCTGTCAGGACGGTGGGCGATGACCTACGCTAGCCGAGCCGTACCCGAGTAGAAGAGTATGACTTATGGAGATAGGACGTTCTTCTTCATCAGTATGTATATTCGTTATCTATGAGCTCCCCAGCTTGACATCCCTATCAGAGAGTGACTATGCAAGTAGGACCCTCGAGCCAAATAAGTCTGTGCTTGACACCCCTGTCGAAGCCCTGACAGCCCGAAAGCGTGTCACAGTATCAGCACGAACCCAGATGAGCCAGTGCTCCTCTGATCCGTCATGTAAGTGGGAGATATTGCGCGAAGCAGCGTTTGCATCGACAACTTCTAGTCATCGACTTCGCCGTAGTGATGGTTCAGCGTTTATTCCCTCTTTTGACGTTGACCATCGACAGTATGTGCAGAGCACGAAGGATGTCTGAAAGATCACCGCTAGTTTGGTATAGGCAACATTCAACACAGGAGGTCAGAAATGTATGCTGGATTCCGCCATGCTACGCCCTTCGAGGACTGCAAACTCGAGAGAATCACCTTCAATCGACTTTTAGACCATGAGGTATTGTTCATCAGCTACAGTGCAACGAGCAAAAGATCAAAGTCTGCACTATCTCAAGATAGCAATGTTTATTTCTCCCGCGAAGTCACACAACATGTGCCTGTCCAGTGTCCTCCTGACCTGACACGAGGCATTTATGAAAACCAAACAATCCGTCAGTGCTTCGAGACGTCTACCAATGGCTGTTCATCACATCGGGGTGAGAGAACCATCGACTCAATGGGATCTACTAGAAGCGATCTGTCAGGCGACATCATCATACGAGGCGCTTTAGATGAGAGCGAGATAAGTGGTATTGTCGTACCTCACAAGATGGCCCCGGTACGATCACAAACGGTCGGGTTGAACTCCGAGATCTGACACGAATGTCATGATAAGCAGACTTATCCAGCTCGAGGATCCTACTCGATTATTAACCTTCCCAAAGAGAAATGCCAAGCTAGTATTTCATAGACCACGAATATAGAAAATGATGAGGGGACTATATTTTCTGATCTCGGCACTTGTGTGCTGGTGTAACGGCTCGGCTTGCGGAGATAGCCGACACAGCTGTATGACGAGGATCCGGCTCGGAAGGGCTAGCAATCGGAGCAGCTGGTAACGGTTGGGTCCGTCGGCCGAGAAAAATAGCTGGATGGCGTCTAGGCGAGTGCACGAACACTGTATGATTCCTTCGAGTCCCCAGATACAGTCGGTATTTCACGTCTCAATTCTGATTCTATCTCTGCTCGGACTCGGACTGCGGATCTGAGGAGAAGAAGGACCAAAGGCTTGGCGACGGATCCATGATGCATTGCATGATACGTCCAATACAACTAGTGGTGACCGATCTACAGCATTGCCGAGGGATGTTTCCAGTTTTCAGCTTCGTGGAAGTATTTGAGTGTCAATTGAGGGTGCCACAGAAAGTTTGAAGGCGCGAACTCGCCAATATCGACACACATCACTGTAGAGAGCCATGCAGTGTCTTCAGACAAATCTGCTGAGCCATTTGGCTTCCTTGAACTACAGGCAACCATGGTCAACGACGAGTTCGATACCGACAGTTTATTATGCGACATCGGAAGTTTTACATTCGAGTCATTCGTACTCAATGATCGAGGCAAGTTCCTCAAAGACACGAACTGGCTGAAGCTGCATACGCTGAGCCTCGTACGACACCCCTGACAGAGCATGAACTTGTTTGTCCAAGTGTTCACAATTTCCTGGGGGCTTTGGGGGTCTCGAGGCTTGCTGATACCAGGGGAAGAGTGCCACATTGGACTACGCCCGGCGCCGAGGCGATAATGCCGAGCGGAGACCGGAACTATTTTTGCAGCAAAATTTACCTTTTGTTCGCTCACGTCCTCTTTTGTTTGCTACAATCTACCCTTGAACCCTCGAAATGCGCTCTTTCTCCTCCCCAGAAATCCACAGAGGGCTCTCAAGAGTTCAGTCTGGCGTAGCGCTTAGCACACCCGACCTCCACGTAAGCTTCACATATGAGCCGCACATCCGCTGATGCGAATAGACTTGGCACCCTCTGACCTCATCGCCAACTGCGGACATCGACTCAGACAAGTGGTTTGTAATCCCCAAAGCCCATGGCATTGAAACCAAAAATGGTGGCAAGCTAGTGAGAGGCCTGAAGAGGTTTTGGATCCAGAAACGACTGCGTGACATGACGAGAAAGCGTTTCTCGTCCCAAGAAGAGCCTATTGAAGGGTCAATATCGCAGGGCAAGTTAATACGTATGACCTTAGCCTTCACATCTAACACATGATTGCCAGGTTGGGACTCTGAGGATGACTTCCCCTATCATGTTGCACAAGGCTTGTCGAAGGAATCATTCGAAGAGAGCCCCGAGAGTGGTGAGGCAAATCTGCGTACATTGACTGATAGTCTCCCAGGAGTTGTCGAGACTGATCCCAGCCCTGCAGCGCCGAAGACTGGGCTCTACCGCCGTCCTCGGGTCGCAGCTGCACGTCACAAGGCTGTGATCGGTATCGAGGCCCCCATCCGGAAGATTGACGAGTGGATGACTGCCCTCGGCGTCTCACCGGCTCAGTCGCCCTCCCCTCACGATTTCCTACATCGCCGATCGTCCGCCCTCCCACTCAACGTTGCAAAGCTATCCAACCGCGCCGGCAATGCAGATTCCGCCTCCAATCCGCGACAAGTCCACGTGGAGGAGGCTCAGCAGGATGCTTTCACAGACGCCAAGGAACATTGACTTTTCGAGTC
Source organism: Kockovaella imperatae (assembly GCF_002102565.1). Taxonomy (NCBI): domain Eukaryota; kingdom Fungi; phylum Basidiomycota; class Tremellomycetes; order Tremellales; family Cuniculitremaceae; genus Kockovaella; species Kockovaella imperatae. The sequence continues at coordinate 41,390 of NW_019028964.1, forward strand.
TAGGAATCAATAACCATGCCAAATGCATAGATACTTTCAGTATCGGTGGACAACACGAAGCTAATGGGACACCGAAAGCTCTGTAATGCTCCTATCCAAGATTTGTCATCAGTTCTATGTACCTATCATTCAGGCGAGATATGGACTCGGTCCTCAGGGCGCCGTTGAATCTGGTCAGGGTCAGGTCTGCAAGTGACAGATACCCGTAGCTGTTCACTCAGCTTTATGTTAGCCAGCTCATCAGGAGGCCGAACGTTGAGAACGTTGCGTGCATGTGAATGCAATGCAGGGAATGCAGGCCCGGGTTTGGGGGTATTGTCCGAAATCGTGGAAAGATCAATTATATCGGTCAAGCAATCAGGCTGGTGAGGACGGTACTAGGCTGGGCTAATCTCGATGCGTCCTGGAGAACATAATGACAGCTGTAGAATGGAGGGGAGAGAGTGAGAGAGCTCTTACCCCGTGTTTGCCTCGCACTATTTGCCACGTGATTCAGAGAAAAGCGAGTCTGCTGCCGGAAGTTCATGTCGTGGAGAGCCTATGAATGGACTCCGCCCCCTCGCATCATTCACGACACAAAGTAGTGAGCAAAGTGAGGAGTTGAGGAGCGCGGAATCGTGACAAGCATCGAGACAGAACTGCAGATGCAACTTGCCTCCGATGAGCAGGCATAGGCCCGACTTATAATCAGGGTTTTTTAAATGGAGACCCTGGTGTCTTTGAACTTTCGAACTCATCGATGGAACAGATTATGGGAATCCAGCTAATACTAGCTCGAAGTTTGATAACTCTTTTTGATTCTGAATCAATGACTACCGGTGCAGGTCAGCGAGTTCGATTTAAGAATCGATACAAGAGCTCGTTTTCGATCCACCGCTGATTTCAGTTTGCGCCTGAGGCTTCCATCCGTCTAAGCGATCATTATGGATTGCTGAGCGGTTCATACTAAAGTTGAAGGCGTCATAGGTAATCCATCCCCGGCAGACTTGCTCTGCGCAAGAGGACGACAGCTCTCCAAGGCTTTCGTATCTTGAGAATTTTCCCGACCGGTCCTATGGCGAGGGATGAGAAAATTTTCAATGTTCGAACTCGCCGGTATGAGCTCATTCATCTCTTTTAAGAGCGCGATACCTTACTATGAAAGTATACTTCAGATACCGAGTACAGTTAATTGTGTGAATGCAAGTGCTGGCGAGTTCGAAACACATTCTCAAACAGGCATGTCGCGTCGCGGTCCACCCTGAATTTCATTTGCCGAAATGATTCCTTCATATTTCTAGCTCTTCAGCAAGGAGGGTCTGGGGACAGTGCTTCAGTAGTAAATACCTTTGTTCAGAGAAGCACAAAAGGGCACTCCACAAGACAATGCACTGCCATGTCTGAGTGTGAAATTTGGTAAAATCAGTTTCTTTTTCCCGGCCGTCCGATGCAGCGAAAACCGCCGGGGCGGGGATTTTTGGAGTCGTCGAACTCGCCGACGAAACTTGACTCTCCTCTTGTACAAGCTTTTTTGGCTTGACATAATTGTATTCAAGGCACGGAAAAGATGGAAACCACCTTTTTCATGCCAACGGAGCGAGTTCGATTGTACTGTAGTGAGAGCAGAAACCACTTCAGTGTCAGGAAGGTTCGGCAACCTCCGCTAGCCGATCCGCTACCCGACATACAGAGAGAGATCGAATGACTTCTTCATCAATATGTATATTCGATGTCCATGAGCTACGCAGCATTTCACCGATCTACTCTTCACATTCAGGCTTTATTTCCTTTCTCTGCAAGCCAGCGGGGCGTCTGCACCCTGGTCTTCTTAAGCGGAGGGCATGAGCGACGCCTCCTGATTGTACTTGCAGACTTCAAGTCCGAGATACCTCGACGTGAACCTTAAGACCCCGGCCGTCGTCGCACCTGGCCTATTCGCGTACCAATCTTGTCATAACATGATCGCTTTTCGTGCAACGTCAGCCGACGGGGGGATATACGGCCTCCCCGCCTATGATTCGGGACTATTGCAGTTGTTCACAAGTGATCCCAAGGCACGACGCTGCATGATGACTATGCAGAATCTGCCACGGACTGAAATATGCGACCGCCGGAGGCAGTGCTGTCATGGGCCTACACTTCGCCTGAATTAAGGCTATACAGTGCAGAGACAAAATCGCCTACACAGCTTGGGCAGACACCATACATTCTCCAGCATTCCGAGGACCAACACCAAAACGCAGACAACTTCCAGAAGAGGGAGAGACTAAACGTCTACGGCATTCCCAGCGGTCTCGCAAGACTCTCAGAATGGCCTAGACGTCGTCCAATCGGGTGCTCTGCCATGCACACAGTGTCTGGTGCTGTACCATATGCGCGTGCACAACTCTGACACTGAATGATCACACTTCTAGAGCAGCGGGTGGCACACCGTGGGCTGTTGAAACCGTTCCGCCCACAGATTCAAACTTCTCGTTATGACCTTTTGCCTCTAATTCGCGTCGACGTAGGTCACCGACAAGGGTGGTCTCCTCGAGTCTACCTTCCTTGACGAGCTGCTGCAATCGCTGAGACTCTTTCACCGGGTCAACTCCGGGCCTGAAGCACAGGTCGATGGATTCCAGCGGCAATCCTCGTGTCTACTTGGTCAGCCCTCACCTTCCGGCATGGCTCACCTCTGGCACGAAGAAGTATACAACCGCGACGTATGCAAGATTGCAGCACGCGAAGATGAACCAAGTCTTGTACCCAATATTCTGCACGATGATAGGAAACACGAAAAGAGTTGCGAAGTTGAAAGCCCACTGAGTGGCAGCTTGGAGACCGCCACCAACCGTTCTGAAACCCAGCGAGTGGATCTCAGTGCACATGAGCCAGACACCCGCCATCTGCTTGGTAAGCGCTCGCCGTAGCTGCCACCCACCCAGCCCCAGGTATAAAAGGATTGATATAAGAATACACAAACGGCGGCACCGATACCCGTCCCTTTGGTGTCGATCTTGATGAAGGCCGCCAGGAGGAACATGTCAACTGACATTGCAGCTGCCATGGACATGAACATTTTTCGTCGTCCGAATCGCTGTGCTGTCAGGTACGCTAGAATCCAGTCCTCACCTCGACGAAATACCATGTCATCAGACTGGCGACAAGGAACCAGATCTGGAGATAACCACTCATCAAACTCGCTAGTTCGTGGGTGAGGCCAATCGACGTCTGGAAGATAGGCTGAACGTAGAAGGAGATGATTGTTGAGCCACTAAAACATTGCGCCAGCTGGAAGAAGCAGCCCGTCAATACACGGCGTCGACCTCTCACGCCGTCGTTGGCACCGCGCAGGAAGTCTAGCAAAGAGTATCGATTCCCATTTTCGATTTCAATGGCAATTTCGATCTCTTGGAAAGTGGCTTCGACCTTTTCATCGTCCTCCGGTGCATCTGTTAATCAGGTTGCGTACACGCAGTGAGACCTACCGAACAGCATAGACAAAGATTGCCGAGCTTCGCCGGTCCGTCCTTGCTTCAACAACCATCGCGGCGACTCTGGTACGAATCGCGTCAAGATCATGTTGAATCCTGCGAGAATGCATTGAAAGGCGAACGGAAATCTCCAAGACACCGAACCAACGTATTTCGACATGCCGTAGTCGATCCAGTACGACAACATCAAACCGACGATTAAAAACGAAAGGGAGAAGCCGATAACTCGTCCTCGTCGATTGGCAGGAGTAATTTCAGCTTGCCACAGTGGACAGACGCTGGTGAAGATGCCTAGGCCAGTACCACCAATCAATCGCCCGACGATCAGTTGAGCGAGCGTGGTACTTGACGCCTGGATAACGGCACCCAAAGCGATGATACCGGTTCCGATCATCGTGTTGTTGGCTCGCGAATTGACTTGGCCAAATGCCGCCATACCTAGGGCACCAAACATGGCAGCGAGCTCGAATACACCGGTTGTCAGGCCAGTGAGGACATCGTTCAGGACAAATGTATGCGAGAAGTCGGCTTCATTTAGTACACCGCCTAAGACACCGAGGTCATAGCCAAATAGAATCCAACCGAAGCCAGCCATGATCGTTACACCAATCGTTGCGGCATTGCCACGAAGTTTGCCGACCATGACTTCTCGGTGTTAAATGTCGGCAGTCGAAGAGACGTGCGATTGCAGCTGGCGATAGGTTAGAGGAAAACCAAAATGAGGTCTGCGATGTGTCAAAGTCCACCCTTATGGGATGTCCAGGGCTCCACGGGGCCGCTTCGGGTCGCCTGCTTGCAACGGATCCTCGGGCCGGGTACCCCGTAGCCCGTTTCAACTGTTTACTGATAGAAACAGAATCAAGACGACGGGTTGGGCAGAGAACGGCTGATTCGATTCAATTTTATATTGCATGACGTCGATCGAACCACATCCGTAAATAGCCATCGGCATCGGAAAAAAGACCTCCACTTTCCCGATTTGACTCCCTGCAGTTTTTGTCCACGTTTATGTGGCGAAGAATGTCGGACGATCGGCCCGGAGGCTCCGGGCCTCCGCTTGTTTCGCCGCCCCAATCTTTTACCGGCAAATCTCACCAGAATACCGTCGACTATCCAGCTGATGGGCACAACATGGTCGTCGGATACCCAGTCTCGTTTGTCACGCCCTTCTTAACGACATCAGAGGTCCTAAAGCCAGACCAATACCATGACTCCAACCATCCCCATATCGTGTCCAGCGCTACCGTCGAAACATATGGTCATTCGCATGCACCTATGACCATTCGAATCGGAAATGGAGGCTTAGGCCCAAGCGGCTTGGTTGGACACCTGGCGGAGAGATTTCTCCAAGACAGGCAGTTGACGGAGCAAGTCAAATTCGAATGGGTCTGCAATCACTCGAGGCATTCCCAAGTCGCTTTGCAGGCGGGGATAGTCGATGTTGCCATGACGTATGAGAGGACCGAAGAGGCTCGAGCGGAAGCGGAGGGATGGTCAATCTCCAAAGGTGTATTCTGCCATGATCACTTTCTGTTGGTCGGCCCTCGTTCGAACCCGGCCGGACTGCCCTCCGCGGCGACCATACAGGAAGCCCTCGCTCGCATCGCCGCTGGCAATATGTGTTTCCATACCCGTGGGGATGGCTCGGCAACGATGCACCAGGAGCATGCTCTGTGGGAGACGGCGGGAGTGCCCTTCGAGCTCCGCAGCCGGTCGTCGTGGTATGTTCGGCATCCCCTGACTCCACGAGAAGCGCTGGTCAAGGCAAATGAGCAAGGCGCCTATCTTTTGACGGACCGGGCGACTTTCCTACCCGCCGTAAAGCTAGGCGAGATCCAGGACATGGCCGTGTACGTCGAGGCTGGGAGCAACATGATGAACTCTTGCGCACTCGGGATCCGAAGCTCGGAGAGGAGAACTATCGTTTTGGATTTCGTGAACTGGCTGCAGGAGGATCGTGCCCAGGACATCCTTGCGTCATACGCTCAGGACTGGGAAATGGGGCTACCGTTGGTGACGCCCCGGGAGGCGCCCGAATTTGTATCCCAACGTGAGTCAGTATCACTATAGCCGTCGCGCTTACTCAAAGACGAGCTTCGGCATCGGTTCGCACCTCACAGTGAAAGCCAGAGTGGAGCTTGCTAGACTCCCCCGCTCATGTTCCGTGCTTGGTAGCTGAGTCTGTTACAGAGACCGTCCGATGCCAGGTGAAGAAGTAGTGGGATGGTGTCGGAGATACTCATGGAGCGATGATTTTGTTTGTTCCTGGGCCAGCTCCGTCCCCGAAGGGAGGTCGAGAGAGGAAGAGATTTACTGCTTATGGACCTGATGTATTCTGCTGACGCGGTACAAAGCACAGAATTCAACCCAACCAGCTCATCACCTGCTTGTTTGATATGGTATGCACCAGTCATACATGAGTGTCTGCACAATCGCCTACACCCGGATGGGCCACTCCGTCATTCAATGCCTTGAGATGTCATCAGTTCGGAGTCGAAGTCGGCAGGTGTGCTAGACGTCCGACGCCATGAGGTTCGACCGAGTGGTGAGGTGGATCTACAGGTTAGGTGTATTCTCGCTCAAACCAGACTATTGGATAATCTGATTGGCGAGGGGGCGAAAGAAGAGCAAGGTGGGGCAAGCTCAGAGTAAGTGACAGTCTATGCCTGCTGTCAGCTCCCCGCCCCGCTCAATCACCAATCACCAAAGGAAAGACATCCCGTATGGAATTACGATATGAGAAATGGCTGAATGATGAACGGGTTCCTCAAAGGTTCAAAATTGCTTGAGCCGTTCTATTTTTGAATCTCCTCACTTTTCACCCGGTTCCCATTTCCAATCGAACTCGCCCGTGTCTTATTTTGATCCCAGCAAACATCAGTCCCTTGTTTGCAATGCCGGTTTTGAAATAGTCTTTCCCGCATTGCCTGCAAATATCCATTGTGCTGGCGAGTTCGAAGCAACAAAAAGGCTGAATGCTATCTCAGTATTTTGTGGCAGGCTACAGCTGACTCTCAGATCCACAGGCAGTGTACGATCGCTTCTTCTCAGGCCCGAACTGAGTCTGTATGATCATCCGCGGAGGTTCGTAGATTGGAGTCGTTCGGATTTGCGATTCAAAGTACTTGATGGGTACTGAAATCATATTCAACGAAGAACGGTTTAAGTCTCACATTACACTCATCGAGGTCTAAGATACTGTATGTATGAGCAAGTAGAACGTTGAGCGAGGCTTATAATGTCTCCGATTTTGTTCTGATTCCCGGGGTCTGGTAGCGCTGCCTTCTTGTCAAGAACAGACCTATCCGGCTCGAGGGTCCTACTTGGATGATGCTCTCTGAATAGGGATGTCAAGCTGGGTAGCTCATAGACAACGAATATACATATTGATGAAGAAGAAAGCTTTATCTTTATGAGCCCTACTCTTATACTCGGGTAACGGCTCGGCCAGCGGAGATCACCGCCGACCGTTCCTGACACTTCTTTACTCCTCGGCGTCACACCCTAACGGCTCAGGTCATGCTGGTTTCCTCACTCCTTGTTGGCTGTAACAAAGCTCGCAAGTCTACTGGAAAAAACCCCGGTCTTCTGGGGTCAAGACGAATCATTTGTGGATCAAGCGAGCTTCGCATGCTACACACCTCTGTCTCCAATACTGAGCCATGAACGGGAAAATTGATGGCTCACAACTGAGATGCTGTTGTGCTAGGATACCAAGAGATCGAGGACCGTTGATCCTAAGCATGGCCCCTTCTGGAGAACCGAGAATTGATCGGAAATAATCGACGGTGTTACCTCAGAACGTGGACAGCGTTGCAAAAGTGTTGGTCCTTTCGTGGAATTGAACGCTTGTAAGTGTTCCTCCTTTCCAGTGTCACAGATGTAAGCTCGGTGACAAAATGATGGGTGCTGCTGATGCACAACAATCAGCGCGGACAGTCCCATCGAACGGCATCGGCGATACACTACATGATCATCACTCATCACTGTGCGATCATGAGTAATTCTATCCCCTCATCGCATAGTGAACAAGCGTGCATTACCGGATATAGACTTTCATGACTTGCCTTCTCTCTCATGGGTGATTCACGGTGCGATGTCCCGAAAGCGGTCATCGCCGCCTACCTGCGTGAAGGACCACTCCCAAAATCTCCGCCCCCGCGAGCCTACAAGCATCGAACTCACATATCAATGCAAAGTATAGACCGCGAACGCGAGCATGTATTGGTCTATTCCGAATCTCGATTATTACAATTTTGACTCTCGAAAAATGACTGGATCGGCCGAGTTCGAATGCTCGTTTACTATGGTTGCCCATCCTTTTCGAGTCTCCCGTGTTTTATGAGATCGAACTCGCCAGCGCAAGCAACCAACATCTTATCCAGGTGATTTTCGTCATTATCAGGGCATGTTACCAGTTTCTTTGGTTCAAAATCCACTACATCATTGATCTCCGTTGAGTTCGATGATCCATGACATTGCACCACATTTATGCGCAGGGATTGAATCTTGCGGATGGCTCGAACTCGGTGAATGTGACCCTCCGATGCTATACCCGCCAGGTAGCAGTACACAAACATCATGAACAGGGCAGTGATTTGCTCCTGTCAAAGCGATAATGTGTTGGCAGCGAGTTCGAAGCATAACCCGGTTTTTCCTTCTTACCAGGTCCAGTGCGCGGCCCCGACCAGTGCGCGGCCCTGACGTTTCGAACTCTCGGGAAGGTCATTTCCGTTTTCATACATGTTTGCGTGTTGAAAGCATTGCATTGAGGACTGGATCGCTGTGGGCTTAAGTTACACTGCTGATTCTGCCCAGTTCGAGGCCTCTAGGTTTCGAAAACAGATCGACGACGCCCGTCCGAGTGGACATGAATCGGTTGACTGCTTGTCTGGGGCGGTAAGCATGTCTAAGCGGGAGGTATCCATACTCATACCATATCTACTTCAGTTGACTACATTGGAGGGAGCACATCCGTAATTGCACATGGCTTGCAAAGAGAACCTCCTTCGAGCATATCGAACACGAATTTCAAGAGCCACTTAGATTTACACAGACAAAGCAAACAAAATGATCGAAGCAAACAAAATAATTTTCCAAAAGCAAACAAAGTGAGCCATAGCAAACAATGTTCTCCCGGATCCTTCAAATTTGTCCATTTCACCGCTTGGCACTATGACTCCGAATCTTTGTATGATCTCGGCTGTCGTGGAGATAAATCATCTGAACTGCTCTGTCAGGACAAAAGAAGTCTATCAAAGATCGAATGTTGGCGGACAAGAAGCCCTCGATCCTTACGAAGGGGTCTGCAGGCCTGACGGTTTGAATGCACGCGCCATTTCCCTCTTTGCAGGCGATTGCAATCAATGTTTTTGTTGTCACTGACTGGGGAGTGATCAAAATCCATTCTGCCGGCAGGTCACATTCTCGCCCGCCGCACATAGAGTATGATAGCAGATCCACATTCTCGGTCTGGGCGCTTGCATTCCAGTTTGAGCCCGTGGTTGATATTCGTCGCTACACGGCTCTGCCAGGAAGAACATTATTCTACACGCTGCTGCAGACTCCGGCTGTGGAAATAAGCCAGTATTCGGGATAATACCGAGATCAGGGTGGGGCAGCACAGTGGCTGATCGGGCGTAGTGAGAGCATATGCCGCAAAGTGTCAAGTTCTCCATTCGAGCTGAAGATACAGTATGTATCTCCGAGCCATAATCCCATCACCATCAGGCTGTAGGATGAACACAAATCAGTAGGACTCAGCATACTAAAGCGGTGGTCTTTGGCAATCACAACACAGCCCCAAACAATCTGACCAAGGGGTGATCATCAATCTGATTCACATCAGAGTCATGTGCCTCAGATACTGATGGAGGCTGGTATAGGAGGTGATGCCATGTGCGCGTTCCTCCCTCAGTATATTCATTTCGGCGAATCAGGGAGCCGGTCCGTACAAATACGCGGTATAACGGTATAGAGGCTGATTGTTGCCGAGGGCCGTTCAAGCGGTGCTGTGGAAGGGTATTGTGCGCCTCCGTGATCCGCCGGAGGAGGGCTCAGCTGTCCTGGTCAAGCGAAGCCTCAAGATCACAAACAGTGCGGGCGAACCGCTGGCGGCATAAAGCCACGGCGCAACCTTCCCTGATCCATTCCCTTGGGACTTCCCCACTTGCTTGCCTTATTTCCGCGAACTGGCAGCCAAGTACTTCCCCTTCCATTCAGGGGGCCTTCATTCTATCCACGTATCCACGGACGATCAGGCGGGCGCTCTGAACGCTCGGCCAATGTGAGATGCGCTATAAAGATATTAGCCTGATTGACTCAACCCTAATTGAGAATGATCCGTCGGACACGGTCAAATGCGAGGCGCAACATCCAAAGCTTTCCATTTCCCCATTTCCCCGAAAAGCCGCGAAAACATGTGGAGCTGTAGGAATTAAAGTTTTATGTCCGGTGGCACCGCGTGGGGCGAGCATTTCGTTACGATGGCCGCGATTGAACTGCTCCGGCATATAACTCCGACGACCCCAGTCTCTCAGAGCATCTATTCGCTCGATTTCCCCCACCACTACGATGACTGAAGCTGAGTCACGAGCGCACGCGCCCAGCCCTGCTTATGAGGTTGGCTATGCGGGCGACAACTCTACCGCGGTGGAAGACAACATGGAGAAGAAGGAGGCCGTCGTAGAGCAGCAAATTGAGAGGCCTGGATCGCCCAACGAGGAAGAAGAAGAAATGGCTGCGGGTCTCGGTGTCATCGAGCAGAGACGTGCAATTCCGCTGTCTGGCAAACGAAAGCCCACGACAAAGAAGGAATACTGGTCGTTCATTTTCTTTAACATGTACTCGACTGCGAACCGTGAGTTGAGGAGGTTTCCATGGCTGACACGCCCAGCGCTCGGTGGAGCTGTGCAGAATATCAGACAGATGCTGTTGTTCGACGCACATCCGAGCGGTTTCATGCCGTTCGCCAACAGCAGTCAGCCAGGTGAGCGCGCAACTGCAGTGACTCATTCTGACAACAGTCAACACTGTGCTGTTGGACATCAATGGGATCCTGGCTGTGGCAGGTTTGGTCCTGATGTTCATTATCGGTCCTTATGCGGACTATGGAAATTGGCGTCCATGGATCCTAATCAGTGAGATTTCCCATGAGACCGTCTCCTAACGCTCAAAGCCACGGTCACTATTGCATGGGCGATTTGCTTCGGTATGCTCGCCATCAAGAATACCAATCAGTGGCAAGTCGCGAATGTGCTGTGGGCTATAGGCAGTCTGAGTGAGTGGAGAGGTTAGGAACTCGACTGAACGAACAAGCCGGAAGTGTGGTCGGCATCTTTTATCAAGCGACGTATCCAGGACTCGCTCGAGATCTCCCGAAAGTGATTCAATCGGAAGAGGACGTATTGAATGGACTCAAAACGTGAGCCAAATTCTTTATTTGACGGCTGAGTTGCGTAGTCCCGAGGAACACGACAAGCTAGATTCAATGGAACGAGCACAGGTGGGGTTTTCCGTTGTTGCGAGGGGCTGATACGCTTCAAGGTTTTTAACTATGCGAGTATCTTCAGCTCAGTCGCGGGCCTGGCGATGTATGGCGCCGCGTATGGCTTGGCTAGAGCTCTGCAGGGGGATGGAAGCGAAGCCGCCAACCTGCGTGCTTATCACTGGCTCATCATCTTTTACACCCCCCTCTCAATGATCTTTGCACTTCCATACCTCTGCTTCATGCAATGGCGGCCCGGATCGGCTGTCCCGGCGGGTATCACCATGTGGACATCGGGACCTCGGTGAGTGACGTTGTAAGGTTGTGTACCTGACGAGGTAGGCAAGTGGTGTATGCTGCCAAAAGTATCTTGCAACTCAAGCAGACTCTTTTGTATCTGGTCGCTTACATCTTCTTATGGGAGGGTAAGTCACAACTCGCGCGCTCTGGGCTGACATGAAGCCATCGGGGCGTTCATCGGCGTGTACGCCATCCTGCTGCTTGAGTGAGTTGCAAATCATGTGACGCCGCTGAGAATGAGGAACGTGCATTATTCGCCGGCACAGAGCACGGCATTCACACTTGTTGGTGACGTTGCCGGAGGTCTTGGCACCGTCGCTATTCAGCTGCTACACAAGAAGTACGGCTTCAAGATCAAGTGGATCATGTTTTTCGGATCGATGACTAGCAACTTCCCGAACCTATGGGGTGCCATCGGGACGTTTACGAACAAGATTGGCTTCCACCATTCGTGGGGTGAGTGACAGGCTGTGGGATTCAGCTAACTTGCCAATTCAGAATTCTGGTTCTTCCAAGTCTGGAATATGGTGACGGCTTGTGCCTCGACCTACAATGTCACAATGATTTCCGAGGTCGTTCCGGCGAGTAAACTATTCATGTTTTACTCGCTTTTCAAGACCGTCGTTGGAGGCACAGGTTTCAGCGGTCCTTTTATCGTAGCTGCGATCATCAAACAATCGCATGGCAACAGCAACACGGCCTTCTGGTTCCTCTTTGCGATCGGATCCATTTCTACCGTCATCATCTTCTTCGTTGATACTGACAAGGCAAAGATTGATTGTGCGAAATGTGAGTCACCGCTTGCGCCAGACACTGACGGGATAGGGGCGGAGCGGGAAGCGGAAGAGAGATATACCGAGGAGCAACGTGTGGAGAACAAGCTAAACGTGGAAGTGGACGAGGATAGACATGTGGCTTGATGCGGAGAGCCTGGGGCATTTGTCGCGTGACTGGTGTAAATGAGAAGATCTATATAGATTCTATGCACAGATTCAGGATGAGTCGAAGACATGTGTTCCGGGGGTGGTTACGATAGTGCCCCTTGGCTAAGACTTTATGGGGACGACTGAGGGCGCCTCTTTTTGGAGACTGGCCACGTGTTTCGGATTTGGCTACGGTACAGCCAAAGGGAAAACAAAATGGCTCGAACCTACTCAACACGGCTGCGTTTCATTCCAGCCCATTGCGTGTGCTTCACGAAGGTGGGACGTAAAAGGGAAGGGCCTGACAAAGAGCTCTTTGTGTTCCACTCATGCTCCTCGTCTGTGATGCTTTCATAAGACATAGGCTCGATCGAAAACTGCCCAAATAGGTAGTGCGTGCGCACGCATCTGGAACACCTGACCAGGGTGGGAAGAGTCAGATGTCCCGAACTATGACTCAGTTCATTTCTGGAAGCAATCTCACTTGACATCTGGTGAGGACACAAATAGATCACTACTCGCCAAGTTGAGGCGCGATCTAGCCAGTGATGCGCGATCCGGCGGACCGGGTGGTAGGCGTCTTCGGCGTTTCCTTCAGGCAAATTGGTATCAGACGATGCATCAGCTACCTTTTTGCTACCTCTGAGACTGGATCATGATGCGTCTGATCTTTTCTTGTACATTGTCTAAACTCCGCGTACGTGAACAACCATGGTGAGTTCATTGATGTCATCATCGAGGGCCTATTTGGAGGTGGATCGCTGGCCAATGCCCAACCTATCCTATTTGAGACTTTTCCCCCAGAGGAGCAGACCATCGCCCAGGGCCTGTTTGGGGCGGTGGTGATTGCCGGGCCCACTATCGATCCGGTTCATGGCGGATACATCGCCAGCAACATGAGCCGGCGATGAATCTTTTCGTCACCCTTCCCGTCGGCACTGTGGCGGCCATACTCACCATCATCTACCTGCCCAAAGACAAGCCTTTCATGGGCATCACACGGTCCATTGACTACCTCACCATCCTCGCGTTGGCCCTTGGACTAGGCAGATTTCAAACGGTGCTCGAGGAAGGGCAAACTGAAGGTTGGTTTAGCTCCAATTTCATCCGCACATTCAGCGTGCTGAGCGCCTTTCGCCATGTGGCCTGTTTGTGGCGCACACTGCGCAGCGCAAATCCATTGGTGGATCTTAGGGTTCTCAAACACCGCTCTTTGTAGACAGGCTATATTATTGGTACTTTATTGGGCGCAGGGCTGTACAGCGCCAAGTTTACTGTGCCCAACTACGCGCAAAATTTTATGAGCCTCACTGTCGAGCAAACAGGTTACACGCTTGCCCGAGGGCGCAGCGCCCATGAGCGCAGCGGGGATGATCTGTGTCTCCTTTCTCGTGCGTCGCCTGGATATGCGCATGCTGCTTGGCCTGCGGCATGGCTATATGCCCCATCACCACCTAAAATATGTACATCATCAACCCCCGTGTAGACCGGCACTTTTTCTTTTTGGGGGTTAGGGGGTTAGGGGGTTAGGGGGTTAGGGGGTTAGGGGGTTAGGGGGTTAGGGGGTTAGGGGGTTAGGGGGTTAGGGGGTTAGGGGGTTAGGGGGTTAGGGGGTTAGGGGGTTAG
>NW_019028965.1:0-48069 GCF_002102565.1 Kockovaella imperatae
GAGCAATGATTTGTACCTGAACGCCTCGACGGCACATCAGACTCTTCGATGATGTCGCGCTGTCGTACGGCATGCGTCCCATCCGGAACCTATGGATTTCTGCTGAATGGAAACATTGCCGAGGTTGCCGAGCTGATGTCGGCCGAAGGCAGCCGAAACACAATTGAGGGTATTCACCCTTTGATGAGAGAAGTATGTTGAGCCAGTGACGCAGCCCAAGCATATCAGCGGGCATTATGAACCCTATCATCTCAGTCAAGGTGTCTCAAAACGTAGGCACGCTGCAGTCATGCCGTATCACGACCCTCCGAAAGGAAGCTCTGTCCAACGGCTGAAGGTCAACTCCGCGCGTTAAATCGGGATGGGAGTTGCGAGGCGGTACTTTGAATCTGCTTCTCACTTCTATGGGTCGACAGAAGGCACCACTAGTTGCAAAGTCAATATCTATACGACTGTCTTTTCGTGCTCATGATGTCACCAGCTCCATCATTAACACACCGACTATGCTCAGGCCCCCTTACAGGTTGTCTCATAGGCGCTAGTGAGCAGTGATCGTTGTGGCTAACTCACTTGACGAAAATTACTCATCTGCTCTCATACCGGAACATTGCTCCACGACGGCTTGTCCGGTCCGGAAACAGTCTGATAACGACCATAGATCTCAGGAATTAGCCTGGAACATGGATCTGACTGGGACGCGGTGGGATCCGACTTGAGAGACCGTGAGAATTCTGTTATAGATCGGCGGAATATTCGCTACAACAAGATTCGCAACTCCACTCAGTGAGTGAGACGCGAACCGTGAGCTTTCGAGAAGCTGTTGATCATATTGACCGTGGACATGGTAGAAGACGTCAGGATCTATGAGATACACCGCAGGGAATCCGCAGTATCGGGGTGGCGGGGTGGCGGGGTAGCGGGGTGAGCAGATATGCAGTATAATTCGGTTTCAGCGCGGTTGTGAGCTTGCCCAGACTGGCAGCTTGCCCGTAGCGTTTGCATGCACAATGTGATCATGGCTTACTCGAATTGTTTCATCTGGTTATATACAGCATACTCTGTCTTTCCGAGTATAGACGTCGAACGCAAATCTACGACGTTGCTGAGAATCCTGCCAATACTCCGCCATACTGTCCTCCTACCCGTTGTGAATCAGCAAGCAGTCGATCCTGGGGAGCCGGTATCGCTGGTAATCCTGATGGGTATTGGCTCGGTACAGGTTTCGCTTGACTGACTTGCTTGTTCCTTGCTTGGCTCCATTTCGTGAGGGTTCAGACATGGCTCAACGATCGCCGCATCGCTGCTTGGAGGATCCGTCCTTGGCAATGACATGTCTGGCTGCACCTCCTGGGTACGTGCCTTCGCGGCCGCAGCTCTTCGGTTCGCATCTCTCCACGTCGCCTTGGGACCCTGTTGGACCACTGACAGTGCTTCTTTCTCTCTCTGCAGCTTTCGCTCCTCCGCTGTAATCGGTACAACCTTCTTCAGCCTTGATCTATTGTTCAGACGAACATCGGCCTTGAGCAGATCCATGAGGTCTGGTCCAGAAAGCCCGGTGAAGTCTCGTTTCGCAAGACGTTCCCACTGAGGCGTCGCCTCTGGAGCGCGGGGTGCAATGGCTGGAGCCGCAGGTCCGACGTCGTTCAGCTGGGGCTGAGGAGCGGGGACTGGAGGACGGGTTTGGCGGATCGGAGGAGGAGGTGGAGGAGGAGAAGGAGGAGGTGGAGGAGGAGGAGGAGGAGAAGGAGGAGGAGGGGGATGGGTCACAACCGCTGATGATCGTCTCCAGGGCTCGGACGTTGCATTTGTCGCACCTTTGGTCGTTGAAGCTGTGCCTGTAGGGCTGAAGGTCTCAGCATCAGGGGAACGATGAGCCAGGCCGGTACTATTGTTGTTTTCCGAACTGTAAGTGACTTGGCCGACGTCTTTGTGGATGTGAACGGTCGAATTGGTAATTGATATCCCTGTTTGAACGGGCTGAGAGCCAGTCAGGAGCTGACTCATAGCTGTGGTAAGACTGTCGACCTGTCTCTTGTACTGAAAGCTTGTGTCAGCTAGCAAATGACCAGGACGGGGGCCAGCAGCTTACAATGTCAGCCCGCAGTTTCTCCGACCAAGAAATGTCGGCGGGATTGACATCACCCCTCTGCGACCTCAAAGCCTCAGTCTGCATGTCACGAGCTGAGTGTTTGATTCGTGACTGTCCGAGTGGATGATGTTCTCTTCGGGTCCGGCTTGAGTTCGTCTCCGCATTGGCGATCGAGCGTGGGCTGCCGCTCGAAAGCACCTGGTGGCTTCCCAGTGTTGAGGCTTCCGCCGCGACTGATGCCTTTCTTTTTGACAAAACCGGTCGCATCGAGCTCCCAAGAGTGAACAGCGTAGGGATGGCATGTCTCGTGCCGGGGGTGATGGCACGAGCACGATCTGTGGACCCTGAGATGGCGGATGGCTTCCCGGTAGTCAGCATCTGGAGGCCACGGAAGCAAGGGGTAGCAGCTTACCGTCATGTCTGACAACAGGCTGGTAGAACCTGATCTTCCCGTTACCCCACGTGACCGACAGAGCATCAGGCTTTCTCTCTGCGATCGCGAGCCTGAAGCTCTTGATGCTGATTTCTTTTCTCGCTGAGGGGTGCGCATACTTAGCGATGAAGTTCTTGAGAAATATGTCGCAAGATGGATGTCTCAAGACGGTTAAAATTTTTTCCATTTTCTGATTCCGCGTATATAAAATATAGCATTTATTTAAAAGCCACATCATCGCCGCGCTCAGCAGGCACATTATACCTTTCGTGGCGTCGTTACCACGCGATTGCTCAGGGCCCCACGTTGTACACTGTACGTCCATTCATTTTTGACACAATAAATTGGTCACGAGCTCTTGACATCCTTATAGCCTTGCATCTGGCCGGCAGAGCCTTGTTCTCCCTTTAGCGGAGAGTATTCAGAGATTGGCCCCAGCAAGGCGTAGCTCCGTTCTAAGTCATCGCAGGGCAATTCCCTTCTGCGGAGCTCCTCAAACGGAGAAATTGAAAAGACCCCTATGATTCACAGAATAGCAACAGGCGAGCGTAGTTGGATATCACTGCTTCTTCGGATTGTATCGGTCTCTTACTGAAAGGCGAGATCCAAGATGTACAGTAGACTTTCCGGGATGCTAAAGTCAACGTGTCTAAGTCACGTATCAGGGGGCAAACTGTACAGCAACGCGGGCGCGGAGGAGACGACTCTTACTCTTATCTGTCCATAAACGTGATGCTGAGTGCCAGCGCCAACAGGAGCTAGTTGCCTGAGACCGTACGGCGCCTTTCATACACATACCGACTCGGCGAAAAGCTCACGGACAAGAATCCAAATTTGAAGCAGCAGCAACTGCGTACAGAGGCTAGTCAGTATGTCATACGATATGTGAGAGTCCATGCGTGTCCAGATTATTTGACCGCACCATTCGATCCGTACAGCAGCAAGGCGGGGGATGGTGACATTATTCGAAATTCCTGATCAACACATGCGGCGTGAGATCGGAGCCCATTGTTCTTTAGACTCGTCCCCCAGCATCGGCCGGAACGGCGAATACCAACTACTGTACAAGCTGATGCAAGACGTCACAATCGATGTGAAGTCCTGTACGTAGACCTTGGGCACCATCGATGGAGATGCAGGGACTTCAATCCCAATGAAACATCTGAGACAGAATTCAGTCAGCCCGATCTTGCGACGCTCCCTGGCTCTTGCGACATCAGTCTTGAAACGCCTATCATGCGATCATGTTCCTATTCATCATACATACTGAAACATGATATGTAGCATTCGATTCAACCGTGCCTGCCCAATCACCGAGAGCTCCGCCGGTATAGAGGAACGGAGATCTGTCGGGACTGCACAGGGGTATAGAGGAACGGAGATCTGTTGGGACTGCACAGGACTCGAGGGGAGTCCGGACTTGCCTTTTGTGAGTTACACGAAAGAGGTGCAATCGGTCGGTGTCACGAACAGACCTCTCCGGCTTAAGGATCCTACCTGAATACCGACCTTGACTATGGGTCTTGGAGTGGGTGGCATATAGACAACAAAGATTCATATTGATGAAGAAACATCCTATCTTTCAGCCCTATTCCTACGTTGTGCGGTACCCGGGTGGCAGCTCGGCTAGCGCAGGCTGCCAACCGTTCCTGACAGTCTGAGAGCTCCCGGGATCCGGAGTATCGACTCGCTCGTACCTCTGGATACCGGGTGAAGCCACACGACCTGACCCATAGACATGGTCGAGGAAAAATTATTCCTTTGAATGATCTCCAATCTAGCATTGCAGAGATAGATCTTCCAGGCGATAGTTGAGACAAATTTCCAGCGGATTGTTGCCGACAGGTAGAAGTTATGTGTCACCCGCCCAGGATTCTATTCAGCCGAGCGGTCGGTGTTCTCAGAACTTATATATCATGGAGCCTTGAGCTGCTGCAGGGCGTTCCAGCGATTGGCGTTTCAGCAGATCTATGTCCCTCATTGGTCGCGATCAAGCTTCATTAAGCCTCTCCTGCTTCCCTCGTATTCGTTCACTAAGTCGTTAGGTCTGAGCTATGACTAAGCCATCCGCTAGATCTCACAGAGATCGTGTTGCCTTCAAGGACGTGCTGATGGGACGCGCTGTCACGAACATACACTGACGGCTACGCAGGATAACATCGTAAAAGACTTGATTGATACAGGCTCAAACCACGAGCCTCATCCAATTACAAGCCTGTTCCTAACACGTGCAACAACTGTTCTTGCACCCTGTATTGAGTAAAATGGTAATAGCGCCATGCTCTGGAGGGAATCCGCTAAGACTGTGCTTCTATGCTAGTCGTTCCTATACTGGTAACGTCTGCCACGCGAATAATGATTAGATGGCGCACGTAAGTTTGCCAAAAAAACAACACTTGATTTAAATATTTTCTAGAGCCCAAGGGTAGTGTCGCCTCCCGAGCTCGCCATGGCAGTGAACACCCTCACCAATCAACCTCTAAATAATCTTCCAAACTCTCCTCATAGACTAATGGACTTGACAGTCATACAGAGGGTCCGCCACTTATCTCACCCGCCGACCTTTACTCCCGCTCAATCGTGATTTGGGCGCGACTCCACATTGATGTGACATCAGACTACCTCACCGAGAACTGCATTTTGTAGGTTTACCGAGGAATGTAGCATAGGAGCTGGACTCGCCAATATGGTAGTCGAGGATATTCACGGGAACTACCACGTACTTGTGGAACACCGCTTTAACTGTTACCCTCCTCCTGCCGAGTCGCCTGCGTCGAGGCGCGAGATACGACAGGCTGCTCGCATGAATGCGTACTCACGGCTCCATTTAGAGCGCTGTCGGGGTATATCAGAGTATTGAGAAGGATACAGCAGAACAACGATCGACTTTAGTCTTGTAGTTGGAGGCCAAACACCATCAGCCGGACAACATGTCTTGAGAGCAATCAAATTCTGCTGGTTCTACTGTACGCTGAGAAAACCTACATACCCTGCAAGATCAGCTGTCGGGACAGAGCTTCCAGTGAATGGAGGATGCAGTTACAAGCAGGATTCACACAGCAGCGTCGCGGAGCTTTCTATGATCCGGGCTTATGATCTTCCCATGACGCCTTTGGTAAAGACTGAGTATCTACTCGACACAGCAGCAGGATTGCCCTGGTGGAACGGCGGAATCGACTCGTCAAAGCAGGAGAATTGCCTTCAGGAGAATTGACTCATGTAGATGGTGAGCGAGGTTCACTTCAGTCCTGAGGATACCTGGCATTGTCTTGGGACGCCATCGCTGAAGGGTGCACGGGGTCGAAAATTGCGGGACTGCGGGGTTGGTGCGGCGATAGCTGGGTTGCGGGGTCAGCCACCCGCTTGCGGGATTTTGGATTTCGACTCCGCGTATTTTCCCCACAGCATCTTGAGTGGGACTCTATGAACAGTAGTCACAGACAGTCTTCGGGCAGGGAGTTCATGACATTCGTATTCCTGCAGACAGCTGAACATCAAGGCTGACAGGTTAGGACTGCCTTTGTGTTCTGCTATGAGGGCCCTCCGGTCAATGTCTTTCGGAATATATGCGGAATCTGATGTAGCGGTCAGTGACGACTTCTGAACTTGTAACACCCATGTCTCCAATGCGCTGGGGTCGTGTCCTCTGACCGCCTTCGACCAGCATAGCCCTGCACGTTCCTTCTCAAGCAGACTCTCACTCCGTGGGCTTCGAAGCATAGATACGGCAGGCCATGCTCTCTTTCCAAAATTTGAACCGCCCATATGTGCCCATAGGCCTCGAAGTTCATGATATGTCTTTTCATCTGTGTATCATCAGCAGCGATCGTGAAAAGTGCCCCAGGCAAATCAAGGGTTCAATTTACTCTGGGGCTCATGCTGTCAGGTTACACAAACAGTATCACCTTAGCGAGGTATAACTGGACGTCAACACTTTTTCTGGTCCACTGAGATTTATGGTTTCGGTTTCAGCGTCCACCAAGATCGAGCTTCCCATGCAGGATGTTTCGCCGTTTCTTGGTCTGCTCGCATGTTGAAGAGACTGAGTCTCAGCAAGATGTCATTACCATGTCAATTTCCTAAGCGCTGAGAAGGATATTAGCCTATGAACATGCGCTTCCGGGCACCGAAATTGATCAGTGACTCCCGGGTAAAGTTCACAGAACGAGACGATTGTCAATGGATGCTGCATGAGATTCGGCTCTAAAGTATGATGAAGACTCGATGCTGCCTACACTTGCAGCCTGCTAGAGTCAAAGTATGCATACGTAAAGGGAGGCATGGGCTATCGTGGCTCCTCTCTCCTCCACGAGCTCATTGGGCACAGGAGGGAAGACCGCTGATTGAAATCTACTGCAGACATATGACCCTTAAAGATAAAAACGAAAATCGAGTGATCTCGCGTGAGATACTGTACGAATGTTTCGTCTACTCACCAAGCCCAAGATTGATGGTGCACATGGCTCTTCACGGTCTCATTGTTCTCGAGGTCGCGAAGCTCGTCGTACACTGCCGAGCTGCTCATCTGTAAAGTGGACTCCGACGAAAGAACGGGGACAGCGCTGAACGAGCTTGCAGTCAGCTCGTCCGGTCAGGTGGGACATTTATCATTAGGCTCACTACGCTTCTCACATTCATCATCCCTCCTACGTCTCGCCACAAACAAGGACTGTGAGAGCTCACGCACTATGCATGCGCTTGTAAGAGACCTCTCAAAGTGCAGAACAAGGATCCCTACGGCTTGTTTGTGTACAAGCCCTTCAGTGACCGCAGCACAACCCAGTGACAGCACAGTATGTCCGGATCACGAATGTTGCCAGAGAGCAAATACTTCTCTCTCATCATCAATCGGAACAGGGACTCAGCGACCCCTGTCTTCGAACCGGCACCGGGACAACACTTCCACTTCGTGATTGATCGGACTCTCAAGCGATCTCGCATGAAGGCTTCCCGACCTCGTCCAGAGGCAAGACCGAGATTTCGAAGGGATGCTTAGATAAAGTTCTGCTGCGTTTTGCGAAGCTGGTGTAAAATTTCGGCCTGCGTTTTTCACCGCCTCCTCCTCTGTGTCTCCTCCTGGTTGGCCGTCATCATAGGCCTTCATCCAGCTGATGAGGCGATCTTCCAGCAAGTAATTGGGTCAATAACAAAGTCTTGTTCGGCTTGCTTGCAAAACTCCCTACTATCTCATCTCTGAAGATTCTCTCACCAAGCTTCATACCTTTAGCCCGAGAACTGGGATCGGTCTTTGCTGTAGGATGTTATCGGACGTACGGAGAATCCCGACTTTTCGGCCACGTGCTAGTATGGTGGCATTACTCAGACCCATGATATCATGATTCGGATCATTTTCTGGCGCAGATACAGGGACTACATTCCTAAACTGCAAGGCGGAATCTATAGCCACCTCACTTCGGCTGCAAAGACTGGCTCAATTCGTACGTCAATCGACTTCGTGACTGGCCCCGCGACCTGCCAATCTTGCCCTGAGAGCGTGACGAATGGCGGCAGGAGACCCAACTCTCCAGATCTCGTCATCACCAGCGGTCCATGCCTCGATGTCCTTGAATCGTCGAATCATCTGCTGAAGATCAGTATGTCACTTCATGAGTCTCCGCAAAACTGACTTCACGCTCCGATCTGCCCGCACTCTTCGCCTTGCTTCTGGACTTCGCCTTCCGGAGACGTGCATGCTCCCTTTTGTGCTCCAGACTCTTCTTGACTTGTGAAATTTTGCTGGACCCAGGCACGTATCGTTGATCATTGATGTTGCCCGCCTCCCCATCATCATCGATTTCAGGTGGGGACTCGCCGGGATTGGGACTGATAGCCGAGGAGGATTCATGCGGATGACTGGTAGCTGCGGCTGAGAACGTTTGGAAGGTCTCCTTTGACATCTCCGAAACCACTTGTCGGTACTCCCCATGAGCCGCACGGAGGAGCCTGTTCGTAGTGAGGGCGGTCCTGAAAGCTTTTGTGCGTGGAGTATCGGTCGCAGCTGCCGTGTGCTACATACCCCAAACAGTCCTCAGCGCGGTGCCAATACCTTGCCTAGCCTCAGAGAAACTCACGACTTCTCGGGTTACCTTACTCAAGGTCGCGTCACAGGTGCGAACCGCGTGTCGTGCTTGCTTGAGAGGGTCTTGCATGAATTTCACACAGTTCTCGAGCGCCTTCCGCCTTTCGAGGGAAGACATTTTGTGTTCAAGGGATGTATTCTTTCACCGGGTGTGTCGAATACAGATATTGAGTAGGGACGGGAGATTTTGTGTTAAGGACAGAAAAAGGATGCCAATGCAGAATGTATGTGTTCAGGCCGTCTTAAGAGTTTAATCTCAAAACAAACAATCGCGAGAATAACGTCGCAAGATTGTAAAAATGTAAACAAATGGCTTGGCAAAAATTCTGCCACGGGGTCCGTAACGCCGAGAAAAATAATGCCGAAATAGCCTAAAAGGGATCGCGAGATTTAAATCGCAAGACAAAAATCGCAGCACAAACGTCGCAAGACAGCTTCTCACCCAAATCAAGCATGGAGAATTATGCTGAGCTCATCAAGGCCCGGGCCGAGAATGAAGTCCTCTGGGCTGCGGTCACTCGGTTGAACAACACCAGAGAGAAGGACAAGGATGTACCGAACCAATCTGTAGAACGGTCGAGCCCGCAGGAAAGGGTGCCTTGTGAGTGAAACCGTCGATGTGTCAGATCGCTTAGTGTAGCATGCTCCTCTGACGATGATCCGTTCATCGCGGGAGTAGGGGGAGAAGAGGTGCGGTTGCACGGAAGGCTATCATTGAACCTTTTCGATGGGGGCACACGAAGCTGGTCTGACAGCGGCGAAGAGGACGAAGACGTGACCATTTCCGGACCACATGCAAGAATGTTTGCGACCATGGGCACCATTCCAAGACGGATCTTGCACAATATGCAGGATGCGGCGGAGTCTCCGATCCGGGACGGCGAATCTCTCGAGGGTGAAATGGACAGCGACGATTCCCTTCCTCTGCTTCGAGCTGCGATCTCCGACGATGAGGGAGGCGTCGACGATGACAACCACACAGGGTCGGACATACAGTTTGAGGACGATGAGACCCTGAATTGGATACCGCAAGTCGAATCACCTGCTCCGGAATCCGAGGATCCCCTTCACAGTCAAAATGACGAGGGTCGACTGTCTGAAACGAGGTCACTAGAGTGAGTCCAGTCCCGCGAGTTCCAAAACTCATCTACCGTCAGAGACACCTCTCATGGGCGAGAGGACTTTGATTGGAATTTCACCAAGGATGACCTGGACTTTGTCGCTAGTCTGCTGACGGACCAGGATGAATAGCAGGATAATCTCATGCTACTTGCATCGACTTGGTAGAGCGTATGTAGGTCGATGAACCGATGCTTAAAATTCTAAAAGCCCTGTGGCGACAAGGGATCTCATCAGATGCCCATGGCTGCTTGGCCGGTTGGATCAATCTCTCCATAGACACAGACATTGCGTCAGCGGTGCCGTTGCGTTCTGTCCAGTGATAAGCGTCATCGAAGGAATTGACCTTGATATTTATGAGGCACGATATCAAAGACGGCAGCCTCATGTCCAGCCAGAGATCCTGAGGTGCCGAGGCCCTGAAGTACTCAGAGGTTGTTTTGAGAGGCCGGTCGATCACGGGTTCGGTCGAGCTCTGCTTCGCGCCTTGTCCCATTGGGTGCGTGGGTCATGTGTAGGTTATCAGACAGTCCTCACACCTTCTGGTACGCGATGCAGATCGCTCTGCGAGATTCAAGCGTACGGCTCGAGAATCAAGTTGGCGGTCTCCTAGCTGCAATGCTGACAGACGTCCTTGCTTCTCGTTGGGCATTGTGAAGGTATTCTCGTTGAGCGTAGCCCGCGCAAATCGGACGAGCGATGCACCAACTTGCTGTGAAAACAGGCTTCCTGTCAAGAATGACTTCGAATTCGATGGATTGCTTTTTGCGGACAAGACTACGAGTGCCAGACCAATGCCATGTTAACACAACAACGCGTACTGGGAAGCAAAGGGGATTCACGCCACCAGGGTGAATATCTCCTTCAAAATTCACCCAGGCACCGATGGTTTTGCTGGGAAATTTTCCCCTTTGAGAATTTGTGTTTGAGACACGCCTATCGATCTCTGAACGCCTTCGTGCGCGTAGCGACTCGCGCTTC
Organism: Kockovaella imperatae; assembly: GCF_002102565.1. Classification (NCBI taxonomy): domain Eukaryota; kingdom Fungi; phylum Basidiomycota; class Tremellomycetes; order Tremellales; family Cuniculitremaceae; genus Kockovaella; species Kockovaella imperatae. Next base: position 10,702 of record NW_019028965.1, read on the forward strand.
AGTGTAGATGACACGCCTCGCCCAACAGACGCGCCCCACAGAGGTGCTCGAGACTCTGCCGTGGCGTGACATGCCCAATCTATGAGGGATGGGACCGGCATCAATGGGTGCGAGGTTTACACGCTGTGATTCCAGCCATCAAACTGATACGAGGGGGAGACAAGCGGAACCTGAGGTTCCAGTGATCCGAGAGTGGGAAAGCGCGGTGTCAGACAGCCATCGGCAAGCTCCTATCTGTTATCTCGCCGTCCTTGACATGCTACAGCGATGTCGGTAGCATCAGGATGGCTCAGCAAGCGGGACTGAGCCGAGCCTTGCCCTGTTTTGCTCAGCTCGCGGCATGACGTCAGGAAACAGCTTTCTTTAAATATCACTACCACGTGCCGTGATACAAAATGTATGGGAGAGATCGCCACAGCGGCATTTAGTTTAATATCGCCGAGCAGATTCCGCAATCACCCCGCATCCCCGCGAATCACTTTTCTTGCGGGATCGAGATCGCCACATCGGCGTTTTGATCGTTATTGCCGGCTGGGGAATCCCGCACTTCTTGTTTCCCCGCTGTTTGTTTTCAACTCAGCAACTCACTCAACCCAGCAACCTCCCAGTCATCATCTGACACCCCAACGCCCGTCATGGTCGCTACCGAGGCCTTCCTCAATGAAGTCGACACCTTCAAAGAGGTGCTCTCTATCACATCTCGACGCCAATTCTCTCCTTCAGGGACCTACGAGATCACTGAACCCGAATCCAGTCCAAACAATGTTCTCTTTTGGATGCGCACGATAGCAGCATTCCAGCCGGATCTACGTACTAATCTGGACCTTGCCCGACTGCCTGCGCAGTTCCAACCAAAAGTACTCGGTATAGACTTGTGAGTATCGCTCTTCGCGTGGATGCAGAAGCTGAAACGTTCCAGGTCAAAGCCTGGCTTGACCTTGTCCGTTCCCGAATGCTTCTGGACCCTCCCCGATCCTCTCCCATCATCTTCCACTTCTACTTCATTTTCAAGAATCGACTACATCGATATCTCCTCTGCAACCTTTTCTTCCATCGCTCAGACCATCGCTTCGATGCTTGGCGCAAACGGTGACGCGGATCAAACCCTTCATTCAGTCCTTTCGAACACAGCGGCCCTTGGGCGAACCGACAAGGGCTCTCCCCCTCAGACGCTTCAGCTCCCTCAGCCACAACCCTCCACGCCCTCCTCTTCCGCATCACACCCAATCCGCTCTACTACTCCGACAGATGAACCACACGAATGGGGCTCCGCTCAAGCTGCCGACACTCTAAGGGGAACAGCATTAGACCTGGAACACGGTCGCCGACAGTCCACGCCTGCTGCTCAACTTGGACCTCAATCATGGGAGCAGCCGGCGGATGATATGGGCGCTGGAATAGAGATGGATCTAGGCGATGGATGCAGTCAGGGTCTGACCCTCGAATTCAATCCTGGAGCGGAGTTCGAACTTCCGGCAGGAGAGGCTGCAGGAACGACACCCTTGACTCCCCAACACAGATCATCGCGCTCCTCTTCGCCCTCCACTCCAACCAAGCGTCTTAAGGGCCAACTCAAGCGTCGTCGCCGCTCTCTTACTCGCTTAAGATCGACATCACCTCGTGCAATGCCTGGACCCTCGACCGTGAATCAACCGCGCTTTGCCTCCGAGGCTCCGCCGATGATCAGATCACCTCCCCCTCTACCAAACCGTCGAGCTTTCCGACATGCCTCTGTACCTCAGAACGCGGGACCCAGTCGAGTAAGTGATTCGAAATCCACAATTGCTCTGATTCTGATGTCACCTCAGATTCCGATCCCCAACTTTGCACCTCGAGCACCCGCCTCAAATCCACCTCAAGCCACAACCGATGTCTTCACAGCCTCAGACGACAACATCGTACACAAGAATGACAATCGCTGCGTCAGGTGCAAGACCCGTGAACTCGAAGACTGCGTCCAACCCAAGCCGAGACGTGGCGGTAAAGTGAGAAGGGCATGCATCGCATGCTCCAAAGCTGCGAGAGGCTGCTCCCTGAGCGGGGAGAAGCATTATTTCAACAAAAAGGCAACCCCGGACTCCGATGACGAGGCTGCTTTGAATGGTGAAGTCCACGACATCGACAATAATGGATCAGAGAATAACGAATGAATGATGGTTGTCGTGTAATGGTGGCAGAGGTTTTGTGTATGGAAGACAAATGTAGCATGTGACATGCATGACAAGCAAGAGCTCTGAGTAAGTTTCACAACACTGTACAATATTCGGATTGCAGATGCTTTCTATGTTCAGCATTCCGCGGGATGTCAGACCCCGATGCTCCTGATCGCAGAGCTATGTTCTGCGAGAGCACTCGACAGAACGAGCCTACAGAACATGATACAGTGAACCCTGTGACCCAAGAGAGATCTCACCGGACCGCGGACGAGGTTGAAGATCTGAAGGATGCTGCCGTGAACGGTATTCGGAATGCCTTGCCTCCCCTCATCCCCCGGATGAGACTGATTGGTGGCAAACTAGAATTGCGGTCATATCGTCGAGAATCTGTGATCCCCATCCACGGCGCTTAGTCGACTCTATATGTTACTAGAGATGAAGAGCGTCATTGTCAGCAGCTTCTCAAAATTGACACTTTGCTTTTGATGATGCCGTTCTGTGTCCTTGCCTACAGACGGCAAAGCGATCGCTGAGGCCAGGTCAACTCTTCGTGCTTGAGACTCGGACAGCCATAGTGGAAGCACCCTTCACAGGATCGGTGGCCGCTTTTTCCTGGAGACATACCTTGTCGCAGCGAGGTAAATAAAAAGAAAATGTGGCATCGTGGCAGCTTGTAGTCGATGCACAGCGTAAATGGTTAGAGATCAGAGCTCTCACATAGGCTGCAGATACTGGTGCAACAGGGACAGTGCCGGATACCTTTACAACTCGCAATGCAAATGAAGGGGATTTGCATGATTCAGGAGATACTTTTGTTACGAGGGACGGATAAGAGCTCCGTCCCGGCCGAGGACGGTCTTGGCAAGGTCTGGACACCATCTCCATAACCAGGGACCTTCGACCGACCCAGGATGGTATATAGAGGTACTGCAGGTCTGGCGAGATCGATGCATGTCTCTCCCTCTAACTGTCCCAACTTTGTCAATCCACCAAACTCATGTACCGGATCCAACAGCGAGAGCTTCGTTCGAGACAGATCATCTCCCCGTGATCGGCCTCGACATCCATCGCTATGTGGTAGAGAATGTCAGTGTGACACATACACCTGCAGAATCAGACCTGTATACGTTGAGAAACGAGGTTTGAAACTGGACCAAGAGATGTCATATCACGGTCGGGAGGCGTCCTAGAATGCGAAACTCTATTTACCCTGTTGATACCTCCATCGTTTCGCTTCCCTTTTCATTCAGGAGGGAAATTTTATGTGTAGCTAAGCCCTCTGGAGACCACACGGCGTGAAGTTACTTGCTGCATGACCGCGATTCTCTCACCGTCGTGAGCTCGTATAGCAAATGAGCTGACGCAATTATTGACTTCATACTTGTCAGGGTAAGGGATAGCCAGATGCTTGTATATTCTCGACAAGTCACTCAATAGGCAGGGGGAATACAGAGGAACTATCAATCCATTTCAAGCACTGTTGTAACCTGTACCATATATATATTAAATCCTGACAAGTAACCGGAGCATTTTTGTCCAGCTACCTTCGTTCATGTCCGCCATCTCCGCTCGACCTTGAATTGTGCATTATCATGACAATACTGTATTACGGATAAAATCAATGCACCGATTTCGCGTATAACAGACTTTATATAACATCATGACGCAGTACTGCTCGTCTTCACAACTCGGCTCGTGTTGGCCTACAGGCTTGCCGAGGAACGGATTGCTCATCCGCCCTTTCCTCCGCTGGTTGTAATCATGATATCCGGCCCACCGGTAATTATCCTTATCGCTCTCTCTGATCGCTCACTATCATATTTGCCCGACGCAGCAAGCTCACGTCCCGCTTGGGTCATCGTCGGGTTGACTCCCAAATGTGAGCTTTATAGCGGATCTCTATCTGAGGCCCGGAGTTATCATGTGCGAAGTCATAACCGCAGGGCAAGGGGCACATGGCGTCATAAAGATTCTTGCTCCCAGGTGTTGCATCAGCTAGGTGAGGGGTGAGTGACATGCATCTGGGTCATGAGTGCATCTAATACTGAACTTTTCACGCCATATCTGTCCTTGCGTAGAGCTCAAGGCAAGGTCTATTGCAGTGCCTGTGTTCATTGTCGAGCTTGATAGATTGCCTTTACATCCGAAAGCAAGGCAAATTCCATTCATGCATTTCTGTGGAGAATGAATCTAGACGCTGACATCAGTGAAGTAATCCCCACGATAATGCATTCCCAGGCACGCTGAGGGTAACAGACATTTAATTCTAATTTTTAAAGCTTTTTTCCCGCGGTGTGAAATGTGATTCAGGTCTATGAACAGAATTCAAAACAAAACTTGGCTTCAGGCATTTGCTAACATTTCAAAGTGGTAGAGTAAAGCAAGAAAACCTCAATTTGATACCAAATTAATGTATAAACATTGCGTAAGGATCCTTGAAAGTATGCCGACTATTGGGAATTGCGCATTTTTAACATGAATCAGTAAATCTCGTCGGTGTTCCGCATAGAACGCTGCCCAATTGAGTGCTCTCCGCCACTCAAATTTGAATGGAAGATTTCTTCGACTGAGACTGATCAATTCAGAGGGACATTGGTTTCGTTTCGAGAGTAGCACTTCCAGCGTAATTCACCCCTTTGTCATGGAATGTATATTTCATAGCACATTACTCGACTTACTCGTGACCAGGATATTGAGGAAACGAGCATTGCGTATTTTGTTACGCTTGCAGAATCTGCCGGATATTATCTCAGCAACATTGTCCAATGCGCAGCTCCGCGATTGTCTGATTGGAGAAATTGACTTTGCAGAACGAAGGCTGAGCTTTCAAGCGACAAATGAGCACATCAAAGACTCACGGAGGTGCTGTTCAAATCGACAAATTGAGAGGGTTCTTGAGGGCCATCTTCCTCAACGGTGTCGACAAAACACTATTAATTCTGGATCTCCGGTACGCTTTGTTTGATCCAATACTCATTTTACAGGATCTGTTTGTTATGACGGAGCATTCCCATTTTCCAAATATATTCTGATGATCGATTCGTCTTCAATCGACTGTTAATGTTGAAGCAGTCAAGGACACCATGCTTCCGGCGTATTGCGGAGCTATCTCAGGACGCAACAACAGCTAGGTCATTGCTCAGTCGCGACTCCCACCATTGATGTCGTCCACAGCTTGAGAAGTGGGGGTCGTTTGACATTGTCATGTGACGGTCACTGTATACATAAAATGTGCTGCTTTTGTTCCTCTGAAAATCGGTTTGAAGCTCATTACCTTGAGAAGTGAAACTGCATTACATCTTCATCTCACGGTGGCATCTATCATACGCCTCGGACCGATAATGTGAAGTTGATCACCGGTTGAAAAGTCATTGTAACATACAATGGAATATCCATCCGCTTTGCGGAGATTGTAGAGCGTGACGGTCACAATTCCTCCTACACATAAATCCATGGAGCATCCGACTTGCGACACATGCAAAGCGTGACGGTCACAAAACCACCTGAACAAAGGTTGGAATATCCGTTTTGCGGAACTTGGAAAAGCGCGACGGTCACTTACATGAATAGACTTGTACGTTTGATGATTGGATTCGTTTCCGGGCCACTGGAATCCATCGGTCATAAAACTGGACCTTTAAGGCCAAGTGCAAGCAGATCTATCAGTTTTCGTGTTAGAAGGTGGATGATCTACCGACGATTGAAGTTGAACCTCACGAATTCAAACTCAGGCCACGGCCAAATTTTGGCCTGTTCCGTAACCCATTTTCTACGAAGATCACAATTAAAACAGCTCGCCGTGACAAACTGTTGTAACAGATTTGGCGGCTCGAGACGCATGCAAGCTCATTGTCCTGCCAGCCATGTCAAACTCAGGATCCACGCCTTTGAGTTTCATGTTGCGGCCTACGAACATCAAACCCAACAACGATCGTCGACACGGACGCGAACATGCTGGACAGAGATCCCTCTCCAGGGTCTTCGCACGCAGCGATCATCAACCTGAGAGACATTGAGAACTCTGCAAGATGTCCCAAGGCACCCACAGTCGACGTTGCTACATTTATCAACTAACCTTCCGGAAAAGTCCCTAACCCCACACACCTCTTTGCAAAATTTTGCAAAATTTTTGCAAAGCTCGCTTAGGGTTAGTGGGGGTTACCTCTATTTTTGCAAAATGTTATCGCAAGATCTTTGCACCGGACAGACTAATGTGACGTCAAGCCGCAGTAGTTGATGTGGCCCCGATGCGTCTCAGCTAAATGCCTGATATATGTCTCAATGCCGGGCGAGAGCAAGTCATACGCCGCGTCATGACACGTAAAGTTTTTTTGCGCGCAGCGGTTAGTTCATGAGATGGATTGTGCTCATGATAGGCAATGCCGATCAACATGTGGCAGTTTCTTCCACCGCATTGGTGCTAGGTGACAGTCACGCTTTTGCCTGAAGCGGTGACGAGCCGGAAGAATGAGGATAAAAGATATTCAACGATATGTGACCGTCACGGGGTACCATAGTATTTTTGCGGAAATTCTGGACGCCTTTTAGACGGTGATGGTATTGTTGGATGTGACTGTCACAACGTTACGCATCAACGATAAGGATGCGTGCGATCTCAAATCCTAGCATCGCTTGTACAATGAATAGCTTTACTGCTTTGGGGTCAGATTGTGTGTGGGATCGTTCATGTACGCCGAACGCGCTCAAATAGGAATCTGCTGGAGAGTATACATCTTCCTGCGGCTTTGTCGCCCCATCGATCCATCTTTGTGCTCCACCTTACTCCCCGCATCACTCAGCACTCTCAACCAAAATCAATCGAATACATATCAACCACTGATGGGTGACAGCAATATTCAGCACGTTCAAGTCGATGATAAAGAAGTGCATCACTCAATCTTCATTTGTTTGAGTCTTATTCATACGCTGGTGGTCTATCCTGCACGGAAAAATCGCAATTGCGAAGTGTCGTCGGCAACAAAATCCATTTTCCTCACGATGACTATCTCTTACCAGTCACCTACTGACCGATCCGAATTATGACGCCCCGACGATTTCTCGGATGCGCATATGGCAATCTTTGCAATCACTCATTCTACAAAAGATACATTCTGCAGAATGCACAACACTAGATCTACCGTGATTCTGCTGCAAGATGAACATCGATGATTTGCGTCTTTCTAATGGTTCCTCCAATCATTCGGTTTCTTGTTTGACCTTTTTTGGCTCAACCTTGTGACTCAGTGCTTGAGATAAATTAACCCGATAGCAAATCATCATCTTCTGGCCTATGCTCCCTCACTTTTGCAAACAATGCACATACTCCTGAACTCTGCTCCTCCCGATCACTCTCATTCGGATCCCTTTAGAGCGCACCACAATCTCTTGTTAACGAATCATTCTCATCCTTCAATCTCCCTTTAATCTCGCAATGCTTGTGTCTGTATCTGATGCATGGAAGGAAGGATTTGGCATCATACTTGAAGGATTTGGCATCATACTTGGACTCGCACAGTTGGAGTCGCTGAAAGTCCTTGTATACCTCCGCACTTCTGCTCATCGGACAGAAGTAAGATGTCTCATTTCGAAGTATTATTCCCCGTCACAGATACATACATAACCCGGGAGCAGAAAATGGAAACAGGATGTGTGACGGTCACTTGAATCTAACCTTAGGTAATTGCTGCATTTCAGACATGACCGCGAGGAGTTTTCAATTCATCAGATGATTTAATCTCCTGGAAGAGGAAATTTCCATTTACGAATTAAATACTATTCCCTATTTCAGCAGCGATTATAGGACTTTGTTGTCTTTGCAAACGATTCAAGTCAACCTGACTGCATTATCTTTTATCAGACTCATGTATTCTGGAAGCCTAAAGTAATGTCAAAAGTGACGGTCACTGAGTAATTTTTCAGATCATAATCTTTCATTCAAAGCACGTCTTTCGTCAAATTTGTGAGTTTGTCCTTCGCCATAACCAAGTATTCCGTGTAGTAGTGAATTCTGTCGTGTCTGAGCGTTGACCACTGAAATGTGACCGAGTTGCTTAAGGTGTACAAATGAAAGTATGATCAGGAGAAAGAATGAATGGATCACGAGACAAAGAGCGGGACATGATTATTATCCCGACTTGGCAGCATTGTTTTTTTGTCTACAGATTGCAAATGATTCTGGCATCAAATTTTGCAAAGGTTGCCAGGCTGCGTGGGTACTTCGAGTATTTGCTCCCGCTTTTTATCTCTTGCCATCAATCCGTCTTCCCACAACTGTCGTCATTATACTCATACATGCAATTCGGTCACCAATGGTCATAATTGAGCGTCAAAGCTCAAACTTGTACGTCAACGGACAAAAGAATGTCGAGCATACTGACTGCATTCTTCAACAATCTTGGTCTCGTCATCGTTTCAAATTTTTCTCCATGTCGTCAAGCTCTCCTCTACATCGTCAAGCTCTCCTTTATATAGTCTTCAGCTCCATCAGCATTCACTCTTCGCGGCAGCATGTAGACGATCGTGTTGCACAGATGTCGATACCACCACAGGAGAGCGAATGTCAAATTACGTGACTGTCACGCTCAAGAGCCTGATTCAATCAACCTCTTTCAAAACTCTGGCAGCAACATCAATTGGGGGCAATGCTACATCATGATTGCCCCATGGTTGTCGTCGTCGATATTTCTGGCCCTGAGAAAAGCTTGCATTACCCACAAGCATCGCACTCTGCGGCCGGGAAGCTTCGAGAGCCCATGACCCAATGACTGGTTCAGCGATGTCACCTTCGCCCATTTATGCTTATTTTTTCAATCATCAACGGTGCCCTGACAGTCGACGTTTTAGAGGGAGTTCCGGTGTCTTGGCGTTACGCGCTCTACGACGCGTTGCAGCATGAAAAGGGCGCAAAACCCTGAGAACCAAGGGACGAACAAAGGCTCACACGCCTTGGCTTGAACGACTGAAGAGAAAGCTGGGCCTTATTGATCAAAGAAGGAATAGGAAGAAGAGCCGTCGACCTTGCCCTGTGGCGTGTCCCTGAGTGAATGAAATTTTAAAGACGCCAAGACGCGTCTGTGGCGCGTCTCAATGATAAATATTCTATTCACAAACAACGCGTTCAATGATGGACCATCAAACAAATACATATCTGGCCTTGCAAACGTGAGCAAAGAACCTCACGATCTTCAATCAATCTCCTTCTTAGTGTCAGTTCCAAGACTCGTATCGGACTATGCTAACGCTCAGGATAGATGACAAATGCCTCGCGGCTACTCCTTTCAGATCGTGGCGAATGTCTTGGGCGGAGAAGCAAATACCACTGCGAAGCTCCTAGGCTGCTGGATCAGCTACAAGCTCAGTTATATTGGACATTGACCGAAAGACGTCTGCCTTTGTGTCTCCGTGTCATCGGTGAAAGGCTGTTCGCAGGGATCAATCCCTCGGTCCGAGCTGGGGACTGTTCTACACCCGTACCCCAGTGGACGGCGAGTCTCGTCTCTGGTCTCTTCTCCGTGCAAACAGCAGTTTGTCTCTGGTTCAAGTACCTCACGTTAGACATCCGAGCCTTTCAACTCCCAGGTCAGCTTCTCCGCTGCCCTCCTTCGACCCGATCATTCACGATCTGTCGAGCCTTTCGAAGCTGGACGTTGCTGACGTGAAATGATCGAGCTGAGATTCACACATCACACATCACACATCTTCACAACTCGTCCTAACCTGTGCTGATCCTTGGTTTAAGCCAGCTTCTTCGTTGTGGACACATGCCTTTCCACCAGGCTTCGGGAGCTAAGCCCTGGAAGAGATGCTGCAGGGACCAAGCACAAATGACCTCCACGACACATCCGACAGCATGCTCCTTGCTTCGCCTTTTGATCGTCTCGTCGCATCTGCCGATCTCGCGATAGTGAAAGATGAGACTTTCACGCGTGGCTCAGGATTGGCCGCAGATGTGTCATGGGTCCACACATCGTCAGAAGTGGGGAGGAGTACGCTTTGTCGTCTCGCGAATCGCTAGATGACGGCTGTAAAACACTGGAAGGCAGGCAGCAGTGCACGCGGCTCAGCACTGACAGGCCGGGTCTAGCAGGCATTGCTTCATAGCAATCCTTGACAGTACAAGGTCTCCCATTGCACGAGGATTCGAATTCGGGTTGAAGCAGTTGGATGACAGGTAGCGCACTAACCACTTGGAATAAAGATGAGCGATGGCTCTTTGCCCGTATGGTAATTACTGTCGCAGCCTACTCGCAGCAGGTCTGATATGGTGTCACTACGCCGCTCAGAGCCTTTGACCGCCAAGGGACTTCTATCATCCCGACACAAACCCATGATACTAAGTTTGCACATTTTGGGATCGAGAATACGGGACCCCAAGAGCAGAACGGCAGGCAGGCCGGACTGTGTGCACAGATCTCGAGCAATCGCGTAACAACCGTTGGCATTGCATCGTGTGATATGTGAGAAGCTCCTTGTCGCGGACAGATCTCAGTCACCCGATTCTCTCGGTCGCATAGGCTTAGCTGTGCTTGGATTGATCGAGCCTCAGAAGACTCAGCCATGGGCCACTTCAAGACATTAGTGAGGGAAGGTCGGCCACTTCAGGACATTAGTGAGGGAAGGTCGATCGGAGCCCATAAATTGTAAGAGGAGGACAGCAGCTTCCTCAGCAGTCTATTCCGACAATCATTGGTATGCGGGCGAGAGACGGGATCGGAGTTTGAGGCAATGTTGCTTGATTATGACGAAGGAATGTATCGCGTACGACGAGAAAAATGACTCGAACGGTACTTACTATTGTCACAAGGGGCGGATGAGAGCTCTGTGGTGGCCGTGAAACGTCTTGAGAAGGTCGAGAGAACAATGAGGACCACACTCGATAGAGTTTGTGGATCAATTCATGTTGGTATTTAGAGGTATTCCATGTCAAGCGAGATCGATGTATCTCTTTCCTCCTAACAGTACGGTAACAGATACAAAGGCCGTTGAGCAATGGATGTCTGTTGCATCTCTCTCATCCGATCTGACTAGTTGTGTGAATCTTAGACGGCTGATTCAGCGCAATATGGTACCTTATGGGTCTCTGCTGCCCTTGACTTCGTACATGTTATGGTCTCGATGAGCTGCTGACACCAAACCGTCAATACACACCTATAACGAGAGGTACGTGACAACCCTGCACCATAAATCAATCAGCCCTGCATCAACTTCAGCAACACAGTCTCTGACTTATGAGAGCAATGAATGATCACTGCTCGACCTTACTTGCACAAGTCTCTGCGACCGTCTCAGAACTTTGAGGCTGGAGAAAGTTGACATAGGGTGGGTGAGTAACGAACAGATTCTGGGTGCTGAGAGCGTCCAAAACCCAAGATGCGGCAGGACCAATGTGCAGACAACTCGGACTCGCGGGATCTGTCTTGCCCAGCCCATCCCCTACATTGAGCGGGAATCACATGTCGGTAATTCTATGATGCAGTATGACACGATTTGGCAGTTGTCACGGAACCCACAGGGAACAGGATGATGACCGGATCGTTGCATCACTTCGCAGCAGGTAGATCTATCTTGCATCCCCTTCTCTATTCAGGCTCTTCTCGTATGAGCCGGTCTCCAATCAAGTGCGGACACCAGTATCGAGTCCCGGGTTGCACGCTCTTCACTATCGCGAATCTCTCCCAACAGCCAATGACGATGACAGAGCAACGAACGCAATCTCTCCTGTCTTGCCAGAAGGACACCGCTATTAGGATGAAAAGTATGACCATGATGGGCGTCCGAGCGTTCCTCGCCCCTGCGTTTGCCGTGCCCAGGGCGAGGGCGGTCTCGACTGAAGAACAAGCTTGCAGCCGGACACGAGGCCCACGAGTCACTCCGAGATCCGAGAGCGGGATGAGCGGGATCGGTGCGGGGTACATCGAGAGAAGCGATTGAGTCAATACGGGCATCAGCATACCGGGAATGCTTTGACCCGTGAGTCACCATCCGGTGAACAGCGGTATCTGATGGTCAGGTCTTCGGCAGGAGCGACCGGCGTAATCGGCGAGACCTCAGAAGCCGACGGAACAGGTTGGCAGGATTACTTGTCTCGTCACTTTTCAATGGATTGGCAATTAAAAATGACGCGATTAGTCAAATATCGTCATCAATAAAGGCATTGTTTTACTGAAAAGCCTTTTTTTTCCCCCTTGGCGTTACTTTTCTCTTTGTTTACTCAATTCCAAGGCTCGCTCGTTATGGCGAGATCGTTACAAGAACTGCTCCTTCGATTCCCCAAATTGCATCGGCCAAAGTATATACCCTCTTACACGGGTGGCTCCACAATCATATCTGAATCCTTGAGCGATGTCGTTCAGTACCCGATCGACTTGTCGGGAGATGCGGATTGGGCGAGGAATAACCTGCAGCCCCTTCTCGCTCATCTGAACGCCACCTTCACCGATCCTATAGCCTTGCAGGAGTTGAGTGACTGGTCGTCGAGCATCGGGAGAGTCTGGGCCGTATCCCGAGAGCAGTACCTTACCGGCGAAGGAGCTCTGAGTGCTCTCGTCAGTCCACTCCACGACTGGATCAGCGGTTTCTTGGCACGATGGATCAATCCGCAGGTTCGCGTATACTGGCGACTGGTCTCTTCGGGTCCTCCGGGCAAGTCCGATCACGAACTAGTTCTTCAAGTGCGACAGATCAACTGGTCACCCCCTGCTGGAGAGCACGGTACACGGTACAGATGGGAATGTGTCGGTCCAGATAAGTGGGAGGTCGTGATTGGTCTCGCGGAGGACAAGACCACAACTCGCATGACCGATCATATTTTTGAAGGCTTTGTGGACACGCTGACAGCTGCCGATTATGTGAGTGGAAACATCGTGGGCGGTGACTGATCCTGATCAAAGGCATCGCTTCCGGGCTTTCGCCTCGCAGTTCTCTATGGCGTTGACGGTGTCGAGGACCAGCTCGACTCGATCTCATCCAAATTATGCGAGCAAGTGAGGCTACGGATGAAAGACCTCTAAAATGGGCATAGTTGACTCTCCACAGCTCGCTGGCGAATGTTTCAGCCGGGGTGTGCCGATCGTGTATACCTTCACAGGAACCACCATGAACGCCTTCACCCTTTCCCCCTCGAGCAACGGCCGCCCACCTGGCATGACGGCCTCCAATCTCACGAAAACCATCTTCATGCCGTCGAGTCGCAAGCTCTGGAATTGCCATGTCGGATTTGTACTGGGGGTAACGCTTTGGGCGATTCGCAGTTTTCAGACCGCGTACGGGAACACCATGGGTATGCCTGATCTTCGAGCGGTTCCAATCGTCTACGGCAATACCCTCTCATCTGGGCCAGGCGGTGGCTCGGCTATCGGTCCGAGCTCGAGCGGGTTCTCATCAGGAAATGCGGGGCTCGGCCATGCGCAGAGTTCAAGCTCCTCTCAGACTCCGGGTACCAGTGCCACCAATAATACGATGCAGATTCAGCCTCCAGCCGATCTCAGATTTTCAACACCACAGCGCCCAGTCGGTGCCAAGCGACCGTTACCTCCGACACCACCTGAAGATACAGGGGCCTTGGATGACATCACAATGGGTGAGCAGGCTGCCCACAAGCACTCATCTTGATTCTAAGATGACTGACTGTACAGATCCGCCAAAGATGTTTGGTCGCTTGATGGTGGGCACTTCTGAAAGTGCGGTCTCGCAAGCCTCCTCCTACCTTCCCTCCCCGGTCCACTCGCCTGCCAAGATCGATGTTACAGAGGTGAGTAGTCTCAGCAGCCGCACCACAATAAGCTGAGAACTCTCAAGCTTGGGCCACTGTCGGTGTGCACTCGCGTCCCATCATCGATTTTGTCCGACCCAGCCTCAAGATCTGCGGTGCAGGCGCGTCTTTCGGAGCATTCCCCAAACATGGTCGACCAGCAGTTGCACGGCCCCTACATCCCCTCGTATGACTCTTCTGATTTGCCTCATCTGAGGTCGCCTCAATACGTCGGACCCAAGTCGCTCAAATCAAGAGACTTGGTGATTGGACCTTACCGATCTCACGGGTCTACCTGGACGGCTTTCGAAGTCTCCGAGGCGATTATTGACGACGACTCGGCTCAGGCAATTGTCAAATTTCTCTACTTGCCTCAATGGACCGAAGCCAACCAGTCCTGGCGTCAGGTGCTAGAGGCCGCTGTTCGTCAGGAGTTCAGGATCATGACCGATCCCAAGTTTACGGCGATTCAGGGAAGCGTGATACCGAAAGTCAACAACTTATATCCAGGCTTGTTTGGCGGTGTGACCAAGGGTGGTGGGAACATTTGGATGACATTGTGTGAAGATGCTGGCACAGTGCTACCGAAGTATTTTGCCGCAGACCTCCGCTTCCAGTGAGTCTACTTCTTGATTCGCCCTTATCACATCTTTGTCCACCCCATGACTTTGCCGCGCTTTTACAACTCTGAGTCACTCCGCCATCCTCCCCTGTCTGTGTCACTGCCTGGAAAGCGTGCTGATTTGGCTTAGGGAAGCCATCCGCTCCCGCTATAAAGCCCTGCACTCTGCGGGCGTGTTCCATGGGGATGTAGAATGGCGACACATACTCGCAAAGGCTTCAGCCATCCGCTCCGAGTCTCACCTTCAGCCGTTGTCGCTGGATGAGATTTTCACATCCTATGACCCTCAATCGATTCGAATCATCGATTTTGGATCGGCTGTGACTCAGGACACTGTCGAACAAGGCTATGATTATTGGCAACGAATGTGTGAAGGTGAAATGATCCGAGTTGAACAGCTCTTCAAGGAGGTCAGTGCCGATGTGTAGCGCCGATTCGTACCGGCGCTTTCCGCTTGACTTTCTTCCCTCCGGCTCGCTATCACTCATGGCAGGTCCATGATGATCTGCCATTTGTCTCGAATCACTCTAATTTATGACTGGACGACATGATGAGATGACGAGATGATGCTTGATGATACTGTAGAATTGCATGAATTCGTGCTCCTTGTCGATTGAGATGGACTGTCAGTGTAAAATTCCAAACGAGCGGTCGTCGGGATCACAAACCGTGTTGTGACGCTGGTCTTCTGCTGGAACAGAATCTCCCCAGACTCTCCGCGAGAGTCACATTGGTCGTGTCGGCAGAGCCCCCTTACTGCTGAAGCAAATAACGGGTTGGATCCCCAACACATGCTTCGGAAGCCTGCTTTTTAGGTCTGGTTGCCCGACAAGTCACCTCCCCCCCAGCGCTCTATTGTCAACATTATTCTTGCAAATTCTTCTTCCGTTCCGGCGAAGCTTCGGTCGATCGTCCATCTTCGAATGTATCTCAATATATCTTCGTTTCAGCTGGACCCGATCCAGAGCTTCTGCGCTTGTAGGTAAGGTTGCACTAGAGGATTCCAGCAACGAAACGATTTAGATGCCTGATCAAAGTCTGAAGGATCAACAGATGGTCAAATACTTCAGCTGTAGATAAAATGGACACATATGGAATTCATCCTTCAGACCGAGAACACGATGACCGTTTCCCAATCATTAGATCAATCCCGATAAACGCTTAACCGTCGACATTCATCGGTCGGGTCCAGATCGAGTGGCATCAGGAGTAGATAGAGGTCGTCTAGGAGCTCACCCCTCTAAAGACTTTGTGTTCAGTTAATGATGACCGCAGTTTTTCCATGATGGTTTCACGGGTGGTCGTGCAATTGTCACTCCTACTTGAAGTCGGGCCATGGACACTACAACATACACTAGTGTGTGGCAAGTAAGCGTCGTTGACGTTTGAGCCAGTCTTACTGGGTCCAACTTGGGAACACAGCTGTCCACGGCTAGTCGACTTTCCTGCCTCCCTGAAGAGCCTGGATCGTCATAAGACTAGACACGTTCAGACATTTGCTCATCCCTTACTGCCCTCGGAAAATCAGTGGAATCTGTCCTGCCCTGACCCTATGACCCTGTTGCAGCTGGAATCCCCGCATTTCACCTTAAGACGGCTTGTTGTCCCGTCGCACCACCAACTTCTTGCCGGGAATAAACTGTAAATCGTATCTTTGCATACAGAACATGTCGTGAGAGAAGTCCGGAGACCATGGTGCGTGAAGATACTATATTGCCACATTGGCTCACTCATACAGTACATCGATAGTAATCCATGACGCTGAATGCATCAAAACGTGCGGACATCATTGTAGTACTTCAACCAGAGATCCTCGAGATGGCTGTTCTTGCCATGTGAATCGCATGTGAGCATCAGAATCAGTTGGTACAGCCCGCCAGTCCGATGGACAGAAGGTGTGCAGAGACCGCACGCCCCCAGCCCGGGTAAAGGCCTTCTTCGCAGGACGGACACTCGTCATTCTGGCTCTCCCTTATGATCACTTTCGTTCAGCAGCCAGGACTACAATGAGAGGCATCTGTACAATCTTTGCATGCTGATATATTCTTCGAAGACTGTCGAAGAACAAACGCTTACGGGATATGGCCGCAAGGGATACAGCCGGAGAACAATGTGTTGGGTGAGGATAAGCACTTCTCTCACATCGTGCACCTGTATTGGGCGGATCGGCTGAGTGCCACTCAATCAGATAGTGCATCCATGTAGGGAAGGATGAAGAGACCGCGAACGGGCCCCCGAGCATACTTCTTGGCTTTGTCGCTCGAAAGGCATGACTGCAAAAGGCAGAATGCATTAGCTGCCTAGCGCAGTAAAACGCTTTGCCAATTGTCTAGCGGCATTGAGGAGCTAAGTCAACATGTAACAAGCGCTGGAGAACTCGACAGTTTACCATCACTAGGCATTAATCGATCTAGAGGTGGTTATGGTACTGGATGCTCAAAGGCCGCGTGCATTCAACCCTCTCCCGCGGAAGAGCCAAGCAAGTACCAAGTAGATAGTCACGGTCATTCTGTAACAAACCCGTCTGTATCGTATCGAGATTATGGAGAGGCCGCGAGCAGTTCCCCATCATCCAGGAACGTCGGCCGACCTGATGCCAAATAGCGCCGTCCCGAGGATCATCTCATTGATGTTCAAATTTTGGGCACGTCCGATTTTGGGTGTTCGGATCTCGCGCTTCTCCGGACTACCCCGGAGCAGTGCGAAAATGGCCACCTCTGAAATACCATGGTTCTGTTACGCCCTCCGCTTTCGATGCGAAGAAATAAGTTCGGGGTTACTGCCACTACCCCGCTCAAAAACCGCAATCCCGCGGAATTATCCCCCTGACCCCGCTGACCCCGCCAAAATCCCGCTCTGACCCCGTTCGTTGTCGGCACGCTTTTTGCAAAACAAAAATCAAGCATGTTGCGTGCATAAATCGGCACTGCCTAGATGCGGCATCTGTGCATGCTGACATTGGATGTCTTGACACGGCAATAGAACGACCTCATATTGATAGCGATAGGCCGCTGGCATTTGCCAGATCTACCACGTCAATTTTGGGAAGGCGTCGACCTGCTGTCTATTCTACGAGTGATAATTTATAACTGAAATTCTGCACCATAAACTATGTGTAACTTGATCAAGCCAGATGACTCCTGACCTTCTGAGCCACTTTGGGTAGCAGGGCAGACGTCGTTTGCTGATTGGTGCGAGGCGAACCTTCCTTTCTTCTGGCATTTTTATTGTCAGGGTGAAAGTCTCAACATTGGGGTTTGTCTCTCCGCTCGGCATCGCAGTTCATTCGTAAGGTCATATGTTTCTTAGAAATCCTCATTGCCAGTCAAACGTGCTGTAAGACCATCTACTTAGCTGATCAGGTCTTCAAGCTCAGGCTACCCATCCTGTGTGCTTTTGTCTCAGTGACGGCCAGGCAGAGTTGCGGTTGCACACACTCACCGAGGACATACGTATGCCCAGTCCCGAGGTAGGTGCCATTACTGGCCTCGACCTGTTTGTACTTGATCATTATTCGGGAGACCATTCTCCCTCACGACCTTTGCTATCATCAGATATATATACGAGCCACTGAAAAACGGCATATGTAATACTCGAGTAGTATACGAAGACGCTAGAAGCGTCCCCTGTTACAGCATATCAGGGTGTACTGAACATCCGATCGATGGCGGCCAGAGTATAACACCTTCTGTGCTCGATACACCAGCAGTGGGGATACTTCGCAGGTGCCATAGACGCATCCGAAAGAATCATGCTCGGGGACCTCTATCAGCTCTTGCTGATGCTGTCTTTTTTCCGCATCATCTCGTCTTAGCAAATGTCTTAGCACCGCGCAACCGCTCTGTGCAATAAATTCGCCCATGCTGAATTGTCGTCGAAATGGCTAGAGATGAGTTTGATTCATGAGGCTGGATATCATATCATCAAGCTTCCGCCCACTCAAGCTCATGCCCTGCTCGAACTGCCCGCACGGTACAGGACTCTCCCTCGAGTCCGTATGTGAGGAAATGGGAGTGACCGCAGTTATGCAAACGAGACATTCAGCCAGGCAATTCGCAAGATGCCTGCGGAGCTGGCTTTTGCGGGTGAATTCGCTTTGCACGAGCGATCATCCGATGAGACCACGGGGCTGGCAGATTAAGTGGGCAAAGTATTCAGATTGCCGTATGTTGGCTTGTTCTCGGTGTACCCTGGCTCGAGATATTTTCAATCATACTGCATGCTGGTCTTGTTCATAACTCCAAGCAGCTGGGCCAGGACCTTTCTCGACGCCCGGCATACCCAAAATGTCATGCACTACGGCAAATCCAGCAGCTTGTCTACCCAAAATGCCATACACTACAGCAAGTCCAACAACGAAAAGAAACTCCATTTGACAACGCAATAAGCCGGAAGTCTGCGATCCTCGTAGCGTCCGTCGATTTCGGTGACACCGCACAGCACATGGAGAACAGAAGCCCAACAGTTTGCTGTCATGGCTGCACTTTTCAATAGCCCTTTGCCTTGAACACAAAAGAGACGCTAGGCTGCACAGCCTTCAGCGTGCAGACCAAGAGACTGCCTAACATAAACTATGGATCACTAGGGTGTGCGCTGCTGATGTCACCGTCAGCCGTGGGAATGCCGCACGCTTTGCCCACAGCCCTGTCAAGCTCGTAGAACAACATGGCGAGTCCGCTGGCAGAAGAGAGATCGGGATGTCTATCAGAAGGGGGAGGAAGACCTGAACAGGATTTGACTGTGTGAGCGGAAACTCGCCAGTCGAAATCCAGTGGCCTGCAAAAGTTGAGGGCGCTCACTAAACATTCGATGCGTGGTGCAATCCCGCAGCTTTTGCAACAAATTCAAAGCTCCAGGATCTGCATCTGCTCGTTCCAGCAGTGGGATACAGGCCGGGACTGCAAGAACTAAATCGATGATCTGTAGAGCAATCAGCATCGGAAGCGAATGGAGCTTTGTCCGTTTCCAAGCTCCCTGGCGGGAGTTTGGCTCATGGTATTTAGCCAGGCCGCCCATTGGTGGGAAAATTGGGTCACAAAACTGAGCCAGCGCCGGCCCTGGTGTGTTGACTCACTGGCTGTCTTCGACTTTCAAGATTCCCGCGATATTTCGTGTTGCGATCTGCCGTGGACTTCGCCTGAATCTTTGTTAGCCGATAGCTGGTTGAGGAGACTGACCATGCCGGTGGCCCATGTGCTGATTTTTACATCCGTTCCTCGGGTTTCGTCAACATCCGGACCAGGTGTGTCCGCATGTCGAGGCCGCTTCCCAAGCGACACGGAAGATGACATTGCAGCTATGGTAGCCACTGGAGCGATCTCTGCGGGTACCGAACCTATCTCTGCAGGCATTCCACCTGATTCACCTTCGGTAGGCGTTGCTTCTAGAAGCTCTGAGCCCATCTCGTCATGTGATGATGCAATGACCGATGGTGGAACCCTGGGAAGCCAATGTGAACTCGCCGGGCGAGGCCTTTTGGCTTTGTCACGATTGAAAGAGGTGCCAGACAAAGGCGGCGGCAATCGTGAGGTGCTCGAGGAGGGGCCGGACGAGGAGGGACCGGAGACGAAAGCGGCGGCAGATACTGTGGGAAGGGCGTCCTGGATCTGCGAAGATCGAGAAGCAGGCATCGCGGGGAGTTTGATTGGACTTGACGAGTTCTTGTATGTAGAATGCAGGTCGCCAATTGGATCCTTGCCGCGAGGTGTCAGCAACGGGCCCAAGCTCTCGGTGTATATCCACCCACGATGCCATGTGATCTAGCCGAGCTCTCGGGAATTATGGTCCCGTGCTCGCTCGCAGATGACGAATGAATGCTTCTTGGCGCTTTCGGTGTGGAACTATGTACTGGGGGCGTCGTGTCACGAGATCGGCTCGCGCTCGGAGCACCCGGAGCCGAAATTCCCTCCAGTTCTACCGCTCCGACATGTGGATTTGATGGCATTCGGATGGGGGCAGATGCTGTGTGAAGGCCTTGTGAAGCCAGTATCGAGGGCGGGTGCGTCGAGTGATCGGCATCGGTACGTGAGACCCCGACCACAGGCTTTACCATCCCAGGAACGCTGGTATGGCTCAGGGTAGGACCCTTTGCCTTTTGTGCCTTGGATAACCAGATATCCATGAGCGGTTCGATCGAGGCGGCATGAGGACGTAGTCGTCGGAATTGCGAGATGTGATTGACCTGCGGAGAGTCAGCTCGAAGCAGAAACGCGGGGCAAGGTTGCCAGGACGAGACTGAGATAGTCGAAGCGATTTCGGAAACAAGACAGGCTGCGGAATGGACATCGTTGATAGGCTTATGATGGAGGGAAACCATAGGATCGAGAGATGAACGTAGCTTCACGCACCAGTGCAGATAGTACTGTGACCCCTTGGGCATTGGTGCCGAGAAGGAGTACTACCATGTCGTCCTGGAAAGATGCATGGCTGGAGGAGCCGATGGGACTTCTGTAGACAGCACCTACAGCCTACCCAAGGTGGTCAGCGAAGATCTATCAGACGGACAGCTCCTCAGGCTCCGGGTGTCGAGCACGTAGAATGATTTATGACGTGTGGGAGTGGAGCGGGCAAGACAACGATGAATCTCTGATTGGAAGCTCAAGGCTCACCGTGCTGATCGCGCCGGCCAGCTCGGTAGGCTCGAAGTAAATACAGCTGGTGATCTGCGCGGATCGTCAGTCAAATTCGGAGGTGTCGTATCACCTACCAATTCAGCAGCCTCATCAATGTAATTCTCCAATGGGTCAAGAACGAGGGCCCAATCGATCTTGCTGACGATTTCGGGAATAGTCGTTTCATCCAGAGAGTCTGGGACTACATTGGACTGAGGTGATCCGTCCTCAAGGCGAGTCAAGATAAGAAGGAGTGAGAAGCGAAGATCAGTCTTGAGAGGCATGACGGAGATGGGAACGGTTCAGGTGATGATGATGTCGTGAGGAGATAAATGTCTGAAGACGGATGAAAAAGATAGGAGGAAAATTTTTTGGGGGGAAGGGGGACGCTTACGTGAGCTGAATGCGTCGCGCGAACTTTGTCGCACGACATTTTTCTTGTGACGCTCGCGGCGGCCTCCGCCAACTCGCTGAATCTCTCATTTTTATACAATTCCGTCGGAATGACATTTAATATGATGACGAGAGATTTAATTGTTTGGAAAATTTTCGTGGTCGCAGTCTTGAGAGTTTTGTCGCAAGACCATTCTCCTCTACGCTCTCATTCACAAAATGGACTCGTCGCTAGACACCACGCTGAACCGATCATGGGTACATGTCGCCTATGATGATGAAAGCCTGCTCGAAACAGATGCAGGGCCCAACAGAGAGCCCACACCATCGATCTCACCGCTCGCATATGCTCCGGTCAACAAGCCCCTCCCATCTCTTCCGAGCGAAACTCGCCAAGATGCTGCAATCGGTGCTTCGGACAGAGCACCAATCACCTCAGACAGTGTCGATGGCTTTGACGCCTCTGCGATCTTGCCAGTAATGGTGTCCGGAATCGAAGATACACCGCTACCGATGCACGAGCTCCCCACTTTCATTCGTCCTTCATCGACTACCAGTCTTATGACTCCCAGTGGCCCCATCACTCCTCCACGCCGCACACATATTACCCATGATGCAAACAGCACTCCTGACACAGCTCCGCGCCTCATCGTCGACTTCACGTCCACTCCGCTAGGCGCCAGCATCAAGCGCGAGCTTGACGCTCGAGGCTTAGGCCAAAATACGGCTGACAATGATATACAGAGAAGGTCGGCCGCCCTTCGCCCGTATTTGCTCGGACGGGCTGGGGCTCAAATCCGCCCAGCATCTCTCTCGGGGGCCCCACGAAGATTCAAGCCTATCGTACGATATATCAGGAATGTTAGGGTCATGTCCTCTCCTGCAATTCTCGGAACGATCGAGGGACAAGGGGATCAGAATCGATCGGCAAATATTGGAACTGAGTACACATCGCAAGCCACCCATGGAGGTGAGGTTAGCATGAATGCTCCATGAGCGGTCGCGGTTGACACAGAATAGACTCCGACATTGCCGAAGAACACAGAAACACCACTGAAAGCCGCATCGCGCCTCGAAACGGCTTATTGGCCCCCTCTGCTCCATCCTCGGAAGATGCCACCTCACATTCTGTCATCGGTGGAGAGCTCACAGTTGAACGACCGTCCACGCCCGAGGTCGGACCATCCATCGTCATCACATATCCCACTCCTGGTCCTGAACCCGAATGCGATGTTGAGCTCGCTGTAGAACCTAGGCCAGCTCACAACCGCCGGAGACGACGAGTGACCCCCAACTGGTTGGTCGACACTGAGCTTTCAGGAGCGGCCCGCAATCCCCTTGGCTGAATCATCCTGGCCGAGATGGACATCTCGCCTCGTCAATGTGCATATCGCCCACATACCAAGCTGTGCAAAATCTGCGGCACTCTGTTGAATCTCTCCGCCATACATGTGGATTATTCTTCACTCGGTCATTGACATACGCCGATCCCCTCGTTAAGACCACGAGACAGAAATGCGGACGTTTCACGTTTGACCGTGGACCGTAGCGTGGGGAGGCGGGTCCGGCTGTACGGTACATAGAGCTTCTTACGTTTGATCTTATCGACTGAGCAGCCTTTGCAATATCGCTGGATCGACTCGCAAAGTACTGGAATTAGATAACATCGCTTTTGAATGCATATAGCTTGGCTGCCAGTCCATATCCAGTACAGTCCGAGGCGCGAGCGTCGAAAATTGAAACCGTCTGTCAAATTTGGCACGCTACTTGAAATCCATCGAAGAGAATGCTGATTTGAAGACCCTTCATAGGTTCCGAGGAAGACTCGGAAGTTCATGATTCTGAGGTCAGACAACTTCCTCATGCTGGCGTGTGAAGTTCCGATGGAGTCGCCTCCAATGCCTTGTTGATGGTACTCTGATACATGTTCGTATCCTGAAGTAGATTGAGAGCTGGGTTGGCTTGGACTACGGCTGATCTCCCATGACGGATTTCAGCCGAGCCCCCCAAGATCAGTGGACATCACAATGCTTCGTATCGGGCTGCAAGAGACATGTTGCCTCAAGAAAGAAGTGGATCCTTGATATGTCAGTCCGTTGTGAGATTCGCGGCCATAAGCCACCCCGAGCGAGTTTCGGCATCGGAAGATACCATGCCCTCAAATCAAGAACGTCAGATTATGGCAGCCAAGGTAGGCTGTAGGCTATGCTGGACCTTGACGGCTGTGCCAAAGATACGAAAAGCCATGGTCATGGACATAAACGGTCAGAATCAAACAACTGCATGTGTTCTGCGGCCACGGTGTTCGGTATGGCGGCATAGAGCGAAGCGAATCTCCCTTTCGTCACCCCAATTTCAGAATGCAGCTTGTGGTCAGAGCAAGAGAGGGTAGGCAATTCACCGTTGTCTAGCTCAGTATACTGCCTGAAGACCAGCCTCCAACTCTTTTTGAAATATCATCAGGTTGTACCCCGCAACATCGGACAGCGAACCCCGCTCTGTAAGCTACTTTATCCCGAAATCACCCCGCACGATCCCGCACGACCCCGCTCAGTTCCTCCTAACCCCGCCAGTCCCCTGTGAGGTGTCGGTTTTGTGGTCCTGATACTCGAAGGCATGCCGCGCAGTAACGCCTACCATGATCAGTTCATAGACCGATGACTTAATGACCTCAGCAAAAGGCCGTCATTGGATCTGACCAAAAGTGTCCCAAGAGCTCCAGGAACATGGTCACGATTTAGATGACGTTGGGGGCTCGTGTACGTCTTTGGGACGGTTCCCGTTTCCGTCGGAGCGGACGTCGGTTCCTACGCCGAGCTAAGAGTGCTCCTCCCTCTTGCCTTTGCTTTGATTGATCGTGCTTCTTCAACACATACTCGCGATAGAATACGAGAACAGTCTCGCGTGCCTTTGTGGACCACGGCTACCGCCCGAGATGATCCTTAGAAGTTCCAGCTTGTTCTTACTTTGAAATAGGGACGACATCCGCGATTTATTTTGAAATCACCCCAAGGCTGCTAGCTGTGCCCCAGCTGCAAGACCGAAGAGCCAGCAGTCCGAGGGGGAGTTCAAGAGTCCCCTAGGTTGATATTAGACTACTTGGTCGTCCCCGTAGAGTCCTATCACTGTACGTGCACCACAATGGGTCCAACATGTTCACCAAATCAGAAGTCTGGGATAGCACTCACTGTGCCTCTGTGCCTTTATCTGACAATACATGAGTTATGAATACCTAACGACTGGAATCTTGACGTTCAGCAGCAGGGCTTCTCACCGGATGAAATTTGATCGAAACTGTAAGAGATGTTCAGTAGTCATCTCGAAACTATTACATATCCTATCAGGCAGTGTCGCTTGCGTACGGACAAAGGTCGGTGACACCTTGAGATACAATACTCGGGCAAGCATCTTATTTGCAGATAGAAGAGGTTCGATGCTCACCCTTGAAACAGCCCGCAACCTGACAAGCATGTTAGCTTGACCGGAAGAGTGGACTTCGACATTACACTTGATAATTCTCGATTAGACGGGCTTGGATCAAATCCCATTCTAGAAATCCGTAATGGGCTTGAAGGTCGCTGAGTGCTCAATTGACTTAGCGATCGGCACCGAGATGAGTGAAGAAGAGACAGTTATGTCTGCTCCATGGTCCACCGCTTAGACCTGGGATCATTGAACATATGAGGATCAAACAGTCCGTTTGAGACGCCCGGAGTATCAGAATTTATATACAGTAGCTGCCATCAACATCCGTATCGTTATGTGAGAGTCAAGTAGCTGCCGTTCTGAAAAGGTAGTCGGGTTCACTGCGTCCTGCACACCATCTCATGGATTGATCGATTGATCGTCAATGTGGGTCAGTGTGCAGATCTCCACGCAGTATAGACAGCCTCCCCCGTCTTAACTCTGTGGGATGGGCGATGAGGCTCTGAGCCAGTCAGAATCTACTCTCCACAAAATTCAGCGCAAGCCCCTAGATCATGGAGGAAAGTGCAGGTATGTGTTGGAAGCTGATCCATAAAGTGCGCTCACACATCTCTTTGTACCAAGGTTTATCAAGGTTTCCGAATCTGGTTGCTTCGAACTGTTGAGTTTTCCTTGCGGATGATGGTCTCAGAGGCTCCCTTCTCTCGGTCAGTTTGCAGCAAAGAGCAACGTTTTGCCCGTAGGGTACGACGAGATGCCCGAGTTGGCTATTCCTCAATGCATCCCAAAGCTGCTGATCATAACTCCGCTCTGTTTAACAAGTGGGAAAATCTGGCGTATGCGTAAAAGTGACGGACAATTGGTCAGACACCCTGGCCCACTTGCCCTGACGATTAGGTCTTCATTTTGGGTGATCGGGCCATAACGCTTCATGCTGGGTTTCTCGAACTCCTTGCCGCCTCACCCGGGCAGCGCAGCACAGACCATCACAGTGTATGTGCCATCTAATGCGATTCACACTCGCAACGGTCCAAGGAGAATCTCCTTCAGAATGCGTTAGAGCACCTGAAGTTTCTGGTAATGACACACATGCCCCGCCATTTGCTGGTCTCCCATACTGTCTACTGGTAGGCGGACGTCTCCTGATATGGCCAGGTTGCCAGGTTGGCTCTATTTCCGACCGACCGCAAAGAGCGCGCAGCATGACCGTTGGCCATAATTGCTACGCAATGATTTTTGAAGTGAGTCGGCGATGGGTCCTCTACGTGGAAGCCAGGTGCTCAGAGGACTGAGTCAAGGAACGTTTGTGACCAATCATCCCATTATCGATGACTTGGTCGAGGAATTTTCAATCCCTTCCTAGGAGGTCATTGACAATCAGGGTGAGTAAGACCTTCAAGCATCCGCAATGCTGTGTGGCACAGAGCAATGTATATGCCGACCTAGCAGGGTCGTCCAAAAAATCCAGGCCCAAAGCATTTGGAAACGAAATTCATCCTTGGAGCTTCAGCCTACGCGGCAACTTATTGCTGCTAGAGGATTAGCCTGATGAGGAGATGAATACGCCTGTCAATCAGAGCCAATTGGTTGTCGGAGCGACTGGGGGCGCGTGGCCTACAGCTGAGTCATTCACAGTGATATCGTCCACGGCCACTTCGATCTGCGGCGCATCCATTCGGCCGCTTCATCTCGGTCGAAACGAGTGCATGCTTGGATATGGTTTTCACCTACACAATTCACTTGCGGTGCACACGCGCCTTCAACTGGGACTGGCGGTGGGCGTCGGTAATAACCTTTTGTATATCCCCTTTCCATTTGCACTCAGGCTGAAGATGGCGCGTCTGCACGGCTCAGTCATATCCTTGCAACGCAGGCACACTCACTTTCTTGGCCGCTTCTTGAAAACGTTGATTCGCTACTTTCAGCTCCTGGACATGAGCTTGTGCGTGACGAGCCAATTTCTCGGCGGCCTTGACCTCTTCCCTCGATTTTCGTAACTCAACGGCGTTGAGCTCACCTCACATCCGCAAGCGAGACTTGCCTCGACCAATAACTTTTCGGCGTCTTTGGATCTAGTATTTTCTGCGTGCTGCGCTATCGACGTGAGCAAAACGACTGTCACGGAGCACCTACCCAGAGTCAAATCCGCACTCATAGCATCAAGCTCGCGCTGCAGATCTCGTGCCCTGTTTACTGCCTCTTGGACTGCGATGCGTCAGCTAACGCTGGCCTCTTTATCAACCGACTTTGAGTGTTCCCAAAGAAATGTTGAGCCTCGGCCAAATTTTGAGCTTCCAAGGCCTTTCGGGCGGCCGCCAACTCGTCGCAAACATTGGCCAGCTTTACCGCCTCGCGACGGGCATCGGTATCGTGTTGAGCTAAATTAGACATTAGCAAGTATTTGGAGTCTGCAAACAATAAGAGCACGAGGAGAGACACTCATCGAGCTGAGATGCGTTTGCCTCAATCGTCCGGGTCATGGCATCGATTCGTGCTTGCAGGGTCTACGTTGCAAGTGAGCGATCTGTGCTCGTTGGGCGAGAGGTTGCTTACCCAGATGTCATCACTTGGTACCATCCCGTCAATTTGCTCTTCATCCCGCAGATCCTGCTCATCTGTAGTTGGCGGAGGTGGCACTGCTTTCTTGCAATTGATAGCAAAATGAAACGCTGCCTTGTTAAGACTCTCGGTTTTCCTCTCCCAGTCTTTGACCTGCACAAGGTGTCCAGTTTGAGAGGCAGAGGTGAATCGACAGGTGACCATGACACAGAGGCGAGCAGACGCCAAAATACAATAGTGAGTGAGCATAGTCCTACAGGCATGAGCACTGCTAACCGGACCATCCTGACTTACAACTCGCTTTCACGTTTCTTTGTAGTCATCCCAGTCTCCGCCAGGTCCCGGAAAAAGGAGCCAAGTGAACCCAGGCTGAAAGGTCAGAGTAAACTAATCCTTAACTCACCTTTCGTTGATCCAAATGGTCTCTGCATCCCTGTCGGTGTCTCCCATGCGCTCCGACCCAGCGAGGTCTATCGGTTATCAGCGGGTCAGCGGTGGAGACCAGCTCACCGACAATAATCCTTCTTGGGCCATCTATAGGTACATCAAGTCCTGCAGTCACCCGATGGACTTTGGTAGACTTATAGACCGGTCAGTTTGCAAATGATTGCGATTGCAGCTTTGAAGTCTTCCGTACGACTCGATGGAGACGATCGACTGGACTCGAATGAATTCAACTCACCAACAAAAGCACACAATGGGACCTCGAGCTTGCGTCGTTCCTATCCGTGCCCCTTGTCTGCCTACGCCCTGCGACAAGATGCAGTACTGCGTCTAGGTCTCCGCGGTGTATAGCGACCGTCGCATAACCGCCCATTTCCCCGGAGGATGAGATTATACATTGCTGAAGGGTTCATACAGCCCGGGGATGTTGTGCAAGCAGATCAGCAGGGAGGTTTTTCGTGCCGCTTTTGCTAGCCTTGCTGATCTCTACTGCTCCAATCCCGATCTCTTGAAACTTGGTTCCCAGCTCCTTGGCAATGTACGCGACCCAGTTTCGACAGGCACCTTGGACGAAGTACGTTTTATCGGAGCCAGATATACCATAGGCGTACAAGACACTCAGCGAGGATGCTACAGGCGATCAGCTCTGAAAGCCAATGCGCAGCTTACGACGATCGAACGGATTCAATACCTTCTCTACGCAGCGTCCCACAAGATCGTCTGAAACATCAACCGAGAAGAATTTGTCTACCGTTGTCAAGACCTGAGGCGGGAACAGCAGATAAACTTGCCAGGTGTTTTGGTCAGTCCTTTGGATGCTTGGTTTGTCAAGTTGAACGACTGCTCTGCCTTGCAGAATGCATCCTTGACTCTACTATCGCCTCCTTGAGACAGTGGGTGGGGTCAAATGAAAACACCAAGGGGTCGTGTAAGTCGAAGAGGGGACATGTTGGTGACTTGGTGAGAGGAAAACTAGCGAACATTCCGAAAAGTGTATCGCAATAAAGTTGCAAACTTTGACAAGTTGCGAACTTGGGGACATTGAAATTACAAACAGCCACGGCTTCGGGGCCCTCATGTACAGGATTTTGTCGTCCAAGCTTCGCTTCTAAGAATGCAAGGCTCTTGCCTACCTTACCTCACGAATGTTCTCCGGAACAACATGCTCGTCATTGGCGTCACACTGTACGCCATATGTACTGTCTCTTATCTCATTGCCAGGCCGCCTCTGGAGTCACTCCTTGATGCGCAGAATGATATCCACGCATTTTGCAGTCGGAGACTAAACTGTCATGC
Source organism: Kockovaella imperatae (assembly GCF_002102565.1). Lineage (NCBI taxonomy): Eukaryota > Fungi > Basidiomycota > Tremellomycetes > Tremellales > Cuniculitremaceae > Kockovaella > Kockovaella imperatae. The sequence continues at coordinate 39,958 of NW_019028965.1, forward strand.
TGGTGGTCACCAGATAAAGAGCTTGGTTCATCAAGAGATAATACCCTATAACAGGAGTCATCCCCCGTTAGAACTTGAGTCCACAAGGCTCCAAATCGCCAATAACGCTCCAAATCGCCAATACCAGCCAGAACTCGCCTGTGCCCCAACCTGAGGCGACCCCAAGCCTGGCCTCCTCATCCAACGAATTCCTTCGCAAGCGTCAATCGCTTCTTGGTGTAGCCATTTTGGCCCAGGAAGCCGATGAATGGCTGATCTCAGTCACGAGTTTCCCTCCATCTAAGATTCCTCTATCGCTGTCAGGCAGTCAGCCATGCCCGTCACTGAGAATTTGTTTTCCAGATCAGGCTAAGCAAATCAGGCCGAGAGAATAAGTGGAGGTGGTGGACATTGGTTAGGAGATGAGGGGACATGTACATATCCTAGCGACGGTCGTGAGAGAAGTCGACGGGCCGGCCGTCTAAGACGGTCAATCGGAGGTGAAAAAGGTAGAGATCTCACCATCAATCAGATGTGTATGCCTTCAGCCAAGCCTTGTAATTCTTGATCATTTCAGTGATCATTTGCAAGTCGTCGGTGTCCATCCTCTCATCCTTGTCGCCGTCGTCGTCATCGTCCTTGGCCTCTTCCAACTCCTTCTCCAAAGCTTCCAATGCAGTCAACGCCTTTTGAAAGTGGGACAGCCCAATAATCACTCCCCTGGTCGCGTTTGTCTGGAGGGAGCAGCTTGCCTGCCCACCACACCCAACACATGATATCTTGCTGCTCGTTGCGGGAACAAAGATATGACACTCGTATCGGTCTCCACACGTTGAACACGCGTCCTTGGGCTCGAGCTTCCGATAATTGTCGGGGTTTCTCTCGACTACTGCACGCTAGATAACATAGGTATGATGGAACCCCATCTGTACCCACAATGTTGTCTACCTTACTCTTGACAGCTGTCCTTTGCTTCTTCCGTGCAGGCTTTGGGTCATTGGAGAGCACCGAGCCTTCCCTCGATTTCGATGCTCCTGCCGACGACTCTTTGGTGTTCTGAGGTAAAGTCTTCATCACGGTTACTGGCATCGTTTCATCCTCATCTTCGCCCTCAAATATGTCGATGACCTTGTAGTTGTTTGGGTCTAAGAGGAAGTTTGACGTCTGCGTGTGACGCTGATGATAAGGACAAACTCACCCTCGTCATGAGTCTGACTTCTAGAAGCTTGTTTGGTCCTGACATTTCAAGGTCCAGCAGACTGAGAGCGAGAGCGAGGTGGCATGTTGGTATACGAGAATGGTATCTAAGGCTTGAGCTAGATGAGGAAGATGGCCGGAGGAGGACCAAGTCTTTTCGGTAACATCGAATAAGGGATGACCACATGGTTTTACCGGCGACACCGGATAAGGTTTTCCCTTCGGCTCTCTATTTCTCTTCTACATCTACATATATCGACCTGGACTATGCAATATGCCAGCTCCTCGTTGTTCAACTTGGTCCGCACCCTTCCCCGCATTCATAAGCTCACTACCACCAGATCATCCTCTCGTCTCTCTGTTCGATCGTATCGTTGATGACATACCAGTGTCTGATAGGCCATCCTGGTCACCACACAACACCTATGATCACCGCGTATCTCCTACAGGACCTGAGAACGTTGGGTTCTGGGCAGCCCTCTGTGCCGATCATCTGGATCGTGACGAAGTCACGCGAAGAGGCATCGGAGATTGGTTCTTGGAGTCGGAGTTGGATCCCGACGGGGAAGTGTCGAGGTGGATGAAGTACGAACTAGGGCTGACTTTGGTGTCGCGGGACTCGCAGTGAGTGTGGCTGTGTGCTTCAAGTGGTTCCCATCCATATGCTGACTATCCTAGCCCGACCTCGTTCCACGTTTGCAGGACCCTTCCTATGTCACTTTGGCCAATCAACCGTTCAGAAGTCGAAATGGCCATCCGCACAATGCTGCATCAACCTTCTCCAGCAACCTTGGCAGATGCAGTGCGAGTCAAGCTCGGGTATATGGATGAGCGGGAGGAACAACAGATTGCACCTGGAGAGGGACCATCCTCAAGCGGTGGACTTGGAGCTCCTCCACTACTACCAGGGACGGAAGACTCAGGAATGATGCCTTTGGACTTTGATACCGCACCCGGAGAGGATCAAGTGGTGGTAAGTAAATATGGCGGTTTGCAAGTCTGTCTTGCTGATCAAGATAGCTAATGATCGATTCATGGACGACTCCATAGAGATGGGGCGACGTGATTCATTGTCATTTGAGGAAGACGTCAGTCGCAACATCTAAAGGCCGCTACCAAGCTCAAGCTGTCCAGATTTCTCCATACTCCGCCGACGCCAGGCAGGACAGAACCCCAAGGCTCGAACCTGCGTCCCTGGTGTGTCGGCGGTGCTTGGAGGTGCCAAATTGCTGATGACTATGGGCAGGAGTCCTTGACTTATGTCCCTGACATGGATCCGGTTCGATCTCTCAGTGGAATCAACATTGTAAGGATAGAGCTCAGGTCACAAGCTCTCAACTCTCCTCGAGAGGCACCAAATGTTGAGCACTAACGACTTCCCAGTACAATTCCCCGGCCCCAGAGCTCCCTATTCAGCTCCGGTCGAGTCAGGTTCGAACGTCGAAGATGAGGGCCCCGTGTTCCAATCCAGATTCTTGAGCGTTGAGAACAGGTCTCAGAGTTTTTTCCCGACTCCCCGAGAGGGAAACCGACGCTGCCGCCATGCGTCTAGACACACGGGCTGTCAGTATCACTATAAAGGATCCGCTTGAAGTATATGTACCGGTCCCTGCTGTATATATGACGATTGACACCTGAGTAATATATATGAACAAATGCAATCCAATTCTCACGGCCGGACTCTTCGAATATTTTCTCGCTCACAGCGTCAACACAAAAGGTCAGCTCTCTAGTCGTTTAACTAGCCGAAACTTGATGTGTCCAGGAGAAAATGAAATCAATTAGCTTGGATTCGGAATAAAAGGTCCCGCAGATCTGCAATCACCCCCTCCTTCCAGTACCATCTGACACCACTCTAGTATTCTCATTTCTGCCCATGGCCACCTATACGACGGCCCAAGACTCTTGGAGATCAAGCTAACTGATCAGATGGATATCCGGTTCGAGGCAGTACATTGCGGAATTCCCTTTGCAGTTTCTTGAGCGTTATGGTGTGGACCCTTGGGATTATATGTTGGATGTGCTATCACTAATAGTGGAGCGTGACGAAGCGGGTCCTTTGACTGTCACAGACAGAGAAGAGGGTGTCGTCTGCAGGGGAGATACTTCGACTGCGGCTACATACGTCTACAGCACTTCTGGTAGGTCATCCCACCGCTGAGAAAATTGATTCACCTCGTTGAGTCCGTTCGCACTGCAGATTCCTCATTGGATATTAGATTTGTTAGAGGACCGGAATACTTCAGAAAGGGACTTGCACCCGTCTTGGATGCTGGCCAGTCTACGCGGTCAAGATCTAAAAGCAGGTGTTCGGTCAATCAGGTACGTGCTTATCGTAATCGGGCTGAGATGTCAGAACCGTTTCCGTATCGCCGTTGGTGTTCGAGATTCGCAAGGTCTGATATCCGATGTCAATTTCGAGTCCTGTACAGCCTGTCATATCGTTATTCAAAGCCGGGAAGACGTGAGTTCTACGACTTGACTTTATTCCGTGTCTAAGGGGCCGGGGTCACATAGCTGTATCGTATCATTCTAGACACTGCCCGAGCGCCTCCAATTTTCCATCCTTCATCCGGCTTGTTGCTCGAGGAAGCTCTTCACCGAGCGTTTGATCGTCTGGAGGTATCATTTTACGCTAAGGTAAGCCTTGTTTGCACTTGCTCGCACTTGGACCTTCCCCTGTAGAAAGAGGAAGGTCTGCGCTGATAGCCCCAGAACGGTGTGCTTCATGTGCATTTCTTCGACGTAAGCCTGCCTGGCGCCAGGATATACCATGGCAAAGCGCTTGGGATCGAACGCTTCCACAGTAGCCCGGAGAACAACCCAGATCATCGGTTATTACTTTGGCTTTATCAACAGTGTAGCATGGCACGGATACGCGGTTTTGCCAGTGGGCTCGCCACACCTGGAAGCAGCGCGGAGGCAATGGACTTCAATGCTTCCTCGTATCCGGTGATTGGCTAGACCCGTAGTCAAAGTCTCCTGTTCTCAGCGCAGTGGCCGCACAACTGAGAGGAAGTTCCAGACTTCTGGCTAGTGAACCGAGTTTTCTCTAACCCAGAATTCTGGCTAGTGAACCGAGTTTTCTCTAACCGATAGTTGTGCTTCCCTGTGCTCGCGGAAATGTATACCGTCTCGTGCCCTCAGGTTCCCGATCAGGTTCCCGAGACTGTCCGCTCTCGCTTGATCACAGATCACTTGCTTTCAATGTGTGTCATTGTGCCGTTCGCTTGGAGTGAGGCACGGTCTAATGGCTCAGAGGGCGGAGCGGTCGCATAGCACCCCATGAGGTGCGATCCTGGGATCTGGCACAGTTTCACATCGCTAAGAGTATGGGATTTTACGGTCTTTGCCATTTATCAAAGCTGTCGCAGCCGTTCTGCAGTTGCGAAGCTTATGATGGCTCATACCGGCTCACTAGATCACACACATCGTTGGTTTCGATATCTGTAAGATCCTAAAAATGCTCAGTAGACTCGCCTGCCAAACACCTCAAATGCACTCGAGAGGCGCTTCGTGCTCTTGCCTACAGACCTTATGATTTGAGTTGCACATCTAGGAGACAAACCTCCCATGGATTGTCAGACTGAGCCTCTATGCTGGAGTAGAGCAAAACAGGTAATCATTGCTGACTCGTTAGTAAAAACGAGGAACTGCGATTGAGCTAATATTCACCATCTTCAGGATCATTGTGCAACCGTATCCGATGTAGGGTTCCCGTCCGGTCGGTCATGGAGCTCACCAGTGGACTGATGAAGCAGAGATTGCATATGGTCAGGAAATTCTACTCGCTCTGCCGTGCCCTTGGTACTGATACTTCGCCAGTGAGATCTCTGTCTCTAGGTTGGACGTCATGAAAAGTTTAGTCGGAGAAAACTAGAAGAAAGCTTAGGCGAGAAGATGAAGGCACGATCTCACCTGATAGTCCTAGTCATACCATCTCTGCTTGCTCTTTGCCGCATGTATGATGCCATGTTGCCAGGACTAGATCTTCGCAATGGCATGCATGGTACTCCGCTTTCTAAATTGGAGGTAAGCGGAGTCATGTGCGCTATAGGATGAGCGACATGTCAGGATCGTATACGCGTACCTTAGCAACATACTAAATCTGTTCATCCCCTGACTCAACCCATCAGCGAGACATTTGAAAAATGCTACAGCCCGAAAGGGGCGACGCATTTTCCGTGCTCTATCCTCGTTCGATGTCAGGAAGATCGTATTTTAACAATCTGTGTGGCGAACAATCCGCGTCCGCTATCAGTCCTGCACCAATTTCGAATATCAAACGGTGTTTGAAATGTATCTTGAATTTTAAGCATGGATATCAGCTCTCGCTCGATCCTATTTGCAACGCGCTGGCCGGTCCCGTTCTGCTCAAAATTCCACGATTGAAAGGTCCAGCTCTCCAGAGAGTGAGTGAGACTGCTGTCGTATCTGGTTGCGGACATTCGGTTGTCCGGATATGGAAGGCATCGTACGGGGAGAATGTCGTTTCTGGAGTCACGCTTCCGACATTAAAGGGTTCGGTGCTCATTTGCCCACACAGGATTCACCGGTTCATATATGCATTCTCTGTCCCTTTTTTAACGACCCAATGCACTCAGTCACTTCTCTGCAGAAACAAGGTCAGTATATGACAGATCGGTGAAAACTTGATACTTCTGCCCAAACACTCTATGTGGACGGTTGAACTGATTCTGGTATGCTACTCTTCTTTCTTGGTTAGTTCATTCCATGTGAAGGCTGTTGGCTACAGCGGCTTAAATACTTGTTTTGCTATTGCTTGGTCGGCCTTCTTGAAACCACTGATGTAGACCAAGTCTCCTCAATCGGTTCCTCCTCTTCACTGAGGTACTCATCACTGGCCGTGGATCCATACCAGTCCTGATCGCCATCATCATCCCCATCATCGGCTCCCTCCTGGGGAGGTGTTGAGGAAGATGGCGACGGTTGAGGGCTTGAGGAGGGTGCAGAGGACAGATTCGAGCTGAGGGGTGCTGACTGCTTCCATGGTGGAGTGACAAAAGAGGAAGGCAGGGAACTCAATGGGGATGACATGGTGTGTGCAGGCCATTCAATGAGATCCAATGAGATCCAATGAGATCCAATGAGATCCAATGAGATCCAATGAGATCCGATGTCAGAGATCTATGGGGATCTTCGGCTGATTTGGCCCTATAGATTGCTCCTGATCCCGGCAGATTAGGCAGTGATGCAAGTGTGGCAGAAAGGGGCGGTTATTCGTTATTCATCCTCGTGGCAGCTTTGGAGGTATCTCAACGTCGGTTCACAGTTGAACAAGGTGATGGCAAGTTTGCGTCCAGCATTGTCACCGTGAAGAGATCTTGCAAGGTGCGGAAGGACCGAGGCCTGGAAGAAGAGGACATCACCAGGGTGCAGAGGGACGGAGAATCCGAGGGAAGGGAGAAGCAAGTGGCCTTGACCGTCATAGTGATCCCAATCCTGGCGGTCCCTTTCCGATCACGAGTAGTGTACTGTAGGTGGCACAATGATCCGCCCTGTCAAGATGGAGCTTCTCAGCCGTCCCCATGTTGAATGAGAGACAGGTCCCAAGGTGTCCAAAGCGTAGGACATGGCCGACTTCATCAGTGGCCAGGTCTTGGGTCAAGATCTTGCCAGACTACAGCCCTTGTCTGAACTGGGTGCTGATTGCGTGGTGTCTGCGCCATGTTAGTCGGTCGATGTGGTTTAGGACGCGTTGGACTGGTCCATTGGCGAGCTTGTCGACGGATCGGAGAACATGGAGCATTTTCTGTCGTCTGACCTGTTGGGCTGAGGCTGGACCACGCTTTTGGAGGAGATCATTGGTGACCCATGGTTGGTTGAGCTGGGAAGATCGAAAGAGGACTCCGGCATGGAATGGCTGGAATTGAGCATCGGTCCGTCTGTTTCCCTTGACACTGACCTTGCAGCCGGAATCCAATGCGTCATGAACCGAGTTCCAGATGGTGTCCTGTGTCTGTTGGCTGATCAAGCAGGAGACTCTGATCGCCCAATAGGATGGTCGCTCTGGTGTCGGGATAGTGGATGGGATGAGGATATTTCGATGGGCCGGGAGACGGGTGAGTTGGACATGGAGTCGGCCATTCTCCTTCAAGACTCGGGAGAGGATCCTCTCTATGGTGGCAGTGTTGGATCGAGGGTTCATGGTGTAGTATGCTTGAAGGTCTGGTGGATAGGAAGACGGGGAGAGGATCCATGGGTGAGTGGCGTGTGGGACCAGGACGAGTTGACAGAGCTGGGGATCTTCCTCTGCTCTGAGATCGTTCCAATCCATACCAAGGTTCTGCCTGACCGGAGGAGATGAATCAAACAGTGTTGAGGGCGCAATGGCCTCGACTTGAACAAGCTGAGGAAACAACGTCGACTCAGGTGTGGGCTTGCCATGGGACGGGAGTGAAGGACGCTCATGAGCTATTGGATGATCGGTGCATGTCACTATCCACTGCAATGCTCGAGATTCCAGAGGTGACCACGGGTGGGGTATTTCATCTTCAGTACCCATCCTGGTGGTCATGCGTAGGGTTTGGGAGGTTTGACTGTGACTGATGAGAGGGGAAGAGGAGAGGAACTTGCTGAGACCCCATAGCCCAGGGGTGAAACGGCGGTGAGTACCGGCCCACTTGGTTGGTCTGACGGATCTTTTGTTGATTTTTGGCCTAGTGATGACCGGTGAAGGTGATGAAGGTGATGAAGGTGATGAATGTGTTGAGGGTGATGATCGGTGATGACCCGTGATGGGGTGTAAATGGTGGTGGTGGCAGTAGTTGAACGGGAGTGGGCCAATCAGGCTATAAAATTCCAGCCAATTGACAAACATTGATCGTCTGTTATGCTTTGGACACTCGATGCACACGAATAATAATGTCGCCATTGATGACATTGGGTCTTCTGCTCTCTATATAGTTCATACTA